>NC_073381.1:3909573-3912073 GCF_028641065.1 Leucoraja erinaceus | reverse complement strand
ATTGTAATCGTGTACAGTCTTCCCGCTGACTGGTTAGCACGCAACAAAAGCTTTTCACTGTACCTCGGTACATGTGACAATCAACAGTAAACAAAACCATTTTTTTTCTCAAAGTCTATCCTTCCTGCTTACGTACGTTTGAAATACCTGATTTATGACTTCTGGCAAAAAAAATGCCCCCGGATTGTCTTCAGAGTAACAGCGGAGTGGTACTTTGTGTGGAATTTCGATTCCAGGACCTAGAAAGGAAAGTTAGAAAAAGTAATATTTCTCATAGCACCTGGCTGAAAAAATAAAAGGGAAAGGCATATCGTGCCTGATCGCTTGGGCGTATAATCTGTTCCTCGACATTTATACAAGCAACTCGTTAATCATCCGTTGGGAAAAACAATGAGTGGTAGCCTGGGATGTCAGGGCTTTCATATGAAGAAAGACTGGATAGACTCGGCTTGTACTCGCTAGAATTTAGGAGATTGAGGGGGGATCTTATAGAAACTTACAAAATTCTTAAGGGGGTTGGACAGGCTAGATGCAGGAAGATTGTTCCCGATGTTGGGGAAGTCCAGAACAAAGGGTCACAGTTTAAGGATAAGAGGGAAGTCTTTTAGGACCGAGATGAGAAAAACATTTTCCACACAGAGAGTGGTGAATCTGTGGAACTCTCTGCCACAGAAGGTAGTTGAGGCCACAGTTCATTGGCTATATTGGGGAAGTCCAGGGCAAGGGGTCACAACTTAAGGATAGAGGGGAAATCCTTTAGAACCGAGATGAGAAAAACATTTTTCATGCAGAGAGTGGTGAATCTGTGGAATTCTCTGCCACAGAAGGTAGTTGAGGCCACAGTTCATTGGCTATATTTAAGAGGGAGTTAGATGTGGCCCTTGTGGCTAAAGAGATCAGGGGGTATGGAGAGAAGGCAGGTACAGGATACTGAGTTGGATGATCAGCCATGATCATATTGAATGCAGTGCAGGCTCGAAGGGCTGAATGGCCTACTCCTGCACCTATTTTCTATGTCTATGTCTATCTTGCTCTAAACGTTATGCCCTTGATCATGTATCTGTACACTGTGGACGGCTCGATTGTAATCATGTGTTGTCTTTCCGCTGACTGGTTAGCACGCAGCAAAAGCCTTTAACTGTACCTCGGTATGCGTGACAATAAACTAAACTGAACTGATTTGCAGTGTTGCAGAGACCCTGTGCACTGTGACAACATGAGAGGAATAGATCGGGTAGATGCACATAGTCTCTTGCCCAGAGTAGGGGAATCGAGGACCAGAGGACATAGGTTTAAGTTGGAGGGGAAAAGATTTACATAGAAACATAGAAAATAGGTGCAGGAGGAGGCCATTCGGCCCTTCGAGCCAGCACCGCCATTCATTGTGATCATGGCTGATCGTCCAATATCAATAACCCGTGCCTGCCTTCTCCCCATATCCCTTGACTCCACCAGCTCCTAGAGCTCTTATCTAACTCTCTCTTAAATCCATCCAGTGACTTGGCCCCCACTGCCCTCTGTGGCAGGAAATTCCACAAATTCACAACTCTCTGGGTGAAAAAGTGAATAGGAATCTGAGGGGTGACACAAAAGGGTGGTGGGTGGGTGTACGGAACGAGCTGCCGGAGGAGGCAGTTGAGGCTGGGACTCTCCCAACGTTTAAGGAACAGTCAGACAGGCAGGTGCGTGGGTGGATGGGACAGGTTTGGAGGGATGGGGGCCAAAACGCAGGCAGGTGGGACTAGCGCAGTGGGCAAGACGGGGCCGCAAGGGCATTTTTTCCGCGCTGTTCCACTCGGTGACTCATCAAAAGGCAAGCCGAGCCAAGTGCGGGTGGTGAAGGGCTCGGGTTGGCAGCCCTATCTGACCCAGAGGATGAGGAAACGACACGGACGCTTGTTTTTCAGGGAGATTGTTTTGGTCCCGAATGGTGATAGGAAAGTTGTGACTTCCCTATTTGGGAAAGAGCAGGCAGTTCCGCTCCCGTTCCATATATAACCTGCCGACACGGACAACAGCTCCTTCCTCTTCCTTTGCTTGTTTGTGACAACTTTCTGCAGTTGCATTTACATGGCATTTCCACCTTGCTTTTCCTGCATCCCCATCCCCCTCCCAGCTCCCACCCACCCCAACCCCCAACTCATTTGAGTGAATAACATTCAGAACCAAGCCTTCCGAACCTCTGCCTCATTGAAATTTGGGGAAGAAAATTAATTTACTATACAGAATTATGGACTGTATTCATGTCTGTGGAACTGATGCATTACAATTCTAAGAACTGTATCCTGCTCTCTGTATCTTCCCCTTTGCTCTATCTGTTGTAATCCAGCTAGGGTGCGATTGTATCTAGGTATGTTATTTCTGGTCTGGTCAGATACAGTACCATGCAGCAAAAAAAAACTTTCACTGGAGATCGATACAAAGTGCCGTAGTAACTCAGCGGGTCAGGCAGAATCTGTGGAGAACATGGATAGGTGACGTTTCACAGAGTGCTGGAGTA
>NC_073381.1:3842073-3904573 GCF_028641065.1 Leucoraja erinaceus | reverse complement strand
TCTCCGTTCTAAATGGTTTACCCCATATTCTGAACAATTTTGTCTAACAATAGTGTATGTGTATTTGTGTTGGTATTAGTATAGTTTTATTAGTGTACAGAGATCCATTTTTAAACATTTGTTTTGTATGTTGTCCAAGCAAGTCATACGTCTGAGTTGGATGATCAGCCATGATCATATTGGATGGCGGTGCAGGCTCGAAGGGCCGAATGGCCTCCTCCTGCACCTATTTTCTATGTTTCTATGTTTCTGTCACGTCACAGGTATATAGAAAGTCACAGGTATATAGAAAGTCACAGGTATATAGAAAGTGCAGATTAAAAAAAGTGCGAGGGCCTCAGTGAGGTAGGTCGGAAGAACGTGAATTTGGCCTCAGCAAACGAGGGCATGATAGTGGCCCAGCGGTAACGTTGCCGACCATCGATCACCCTTTCACACTAGTTCTATGTTATCTCACTCACCTGCACACGGAGGGGGGGGGGCAATTTATAGAGGGCCGGGTCTTTGGGGAGGTGGGTGGATACCAAAGCACCTGGAGGAATCCCACTTGGTCGCAGGGAGAACAGGGCACAACAGCACGCTGGGGCAGCGGTAGAGTTGCTGCCTGGCAAGCGGCAGAGATCCGGGTTCGATCCTGACCTCGGGTGCTGCCTTTGTGGAGCTTGCACGTTCTCCCCTTGACCACCTGCACTTCCTCCGGGCGCTCCGGTTTCCTCCCACGTCCCAAAGGCGTGGGGGTCTGTAGGCTGAAAGGCCCCCTTTGTAAAATCGCCCTCGTGTGTAGTGAAGCGGATGAGAAGATAGAACTGGCGATCGATGGCCGGCATGGACTCAGTGGGCAGAAGGGCCTGTTTCCACACTGGAGCTCAAAAACTAAACTAAACTAAAACTCAATGCTGGGTCTATTCAAGACTCTGGTAACCGCGGGGAAGAATCTGGTGTTGCGTTGCTTTCAAACTTCAGCTGAACGTCAGAGAATATCCGGGATGTGAAAGGTCTTTGGTAAGGTCGACAGTGTGAAGGATAGCTTACATTGGGCAGCTTACAACCCAGCCATATGAATGTTGATGCCTCTAACTTCGTAACTCTTGCCTTCCCTCCATCTCCGTCCCTTCCCCCCTCCCCCTAGCGGTCCTGCCAGTTCCACTGTCCGCACCCATACGTCCCTTCGCCATCACCTCTTGCACAGCCAACAATGGACCATTGTGGGCTCCACCTTCCCTCAGTCATCGGTGCCGGCTCTGATCTGTTCCGAACCTTTTCATCCCTTAGTTTAGCTTATTGTCACGTGTACCGAGGTACAGTGAAAGGCTTTTGTTGCGTGCTAACCAGTCAGCGGAAAGACAATACATGATCCCAATCGAGCCGTCCACAGTGTACAGATACATGATAAGGGAATAGCATTTAGTGCAAGGTAAAGCCAGTAAAGTCTGATCAAAGATATTCTCTCTCCCCTGGCTCTCAGTCCCAAGATACTGAGTTGGATGATCAGCCATGATCATATTGAATGGCGGTGCAGGCTCAAAGGGCCGAATGGCCTACTCCTGCACCTATTTTCTATGTTTCTATGTTTCTAAGATGGATCTCGACCTAAAACGTCACCTATTCCTTTTCTCCAGAGATACTGCCTGTCCCACTGAGTTTAGTTTATAGTTTAGAGATACAGCGCGGAAACAGGCCCTTCGGCCCACCGAGTCCGCACCGACCAGTGATCCTACGCACATTAACACTATCCTACACACACTAGGGACAATTTACATTTATACCAAGCCAGTTAACCTACAAGACTGCACGTCTTTGGAGTGTGGGAGGAAACCGAAGACCTCGGAGAAAAACCCACGCAGGTCACGGGGAGAACGTACAAACTCCATACGGGCAGCACCCGTAGTCGGGATCGAACCCGGGTCTCCGGCGCTGCAAGCGCTGTAAGGCAGCAACTCTACTGCTGCGCCACCATAGAAACATAGAAATTAGGTGCAGGAGTAGGCCATTCGGCCCTTCGAGCCTGCACCGCCATTCAATATGATCATGGCTGATCATCCGACTCAGTACCCTGTACCTGCCTTCTCTCCATACCCCCTGATCCCTTTAGCCACAAGGGCCACATCTAACTCCCTCTTAAATATAGCCAATGAACTGTGGCCTCAACTACCTTCTGTGGCAGAGAGTTCCAGAGATTCACCACTCTCTGTGTGAAAAATGTTTTTCTCATCTCGGTCCTAAAAGATTTCCCCCTTATCCCTAAACTGTGACCCCTTGTCCTGGACTTCCCCAACATCGGGAACAATCTTCCTGCATCTAGCCTGTCCAACCCCTTAAGAATGTTGTAAGTTTCTATAAGATGTCAATCTTCTCAATCTTCTAAATTCTAGCGAGTACAAGCCGAGTCTATCCAGTCTTTCTTCATATGAAAGTCCTGCCATCCCAGGAATCAGTCTGGTGAACCTTCTCTGTACTTTCTCTATGACAACAATGTATTTGGAGCGCCGAGTTACTGCGGCACGTTGCGTCATGATGTATAGATGTACGCCTCTGTGTAATCTCTCTCAATCCTGGGGCGGACCAGTTGCCAAATTAAAAATCGGTGCACTTGTGGGACTTGGCAGGAGTCGCTGGAGATATGCTGTTTGAGGAAGTGGAGGCATTGCTATGCTTTCTTGGCCCTGGTATCATTGTGGTTGATGCTACATACACCGGGGAACTTGCTAATTATCTGTGTAACATCGACACCACTTGTCAAATGTAACATGTTGATAAAGGTCCATGCATGTTTAACAGCGAGCTGCCTCTTGCCTTCATGCTAAGCAAAGGTGTACATTCCTATGGTGCACAAAAATGCTGGAGAAACTCAGCGGGTGCAGCAGCATCTATGGAGCGAAGGAAATAGGCGACGTTTTGCGCCAAACCCCTTCTTCAGACTGATGGGGGTGTGGGGAGGGCCTACTTTCAAGGTGTACATTCCTATGTTGACCAGTAGGTGGGGTGCGTATGAAACAGTAGGTTACCATGTGTAGAGAAAATACACATCTATAAAATACACAGCGGAACAAAACACAATGAGACAAAGTGATAGTTAAAGCACCACCTTGCTGTTCATAGCTCAGAGATACAGGACAATGAGGGAGCATCGAGCAGTTTTAATAAGTTTTACAATAAGAAACCAGTCTGAAGAAGGGTTTCGGCCCGAAACGTTGCCTTTTTCCTTCGCTCCATAGATTCTGCTGCACCCGCTGAGTTTCTCCAGCATTTTTGTGTACGTTTCCGAGGCTTATTCAGTGGCCCAGCGGTCGAGTTGCTGCCTAATGCCCCTGTCCCACTTAGGAAACCTGAACGGAAACCTCTGGAGACTTTGCGCCCCACCCAAGGTTTCCGTGCGGTTCCCGGAGGTTGCAGGTGGTTGCCGGAGGTTGCGGGTGGTGGAAGCAGGTAGGGAGAGTGACAAAAACCTCCGGGAACCGCACGGAAACCTTGGGTGGGGTGCAAAGTCTCCAGAGGTTTCCGTTCAGGTTTCCTAAGTGGGACAGGGGCATTACAGCGCCAGAGACCCGGGTTTCATCCTGACTATGGGTGACGTCTTTGTACATTCCCCCGCATGTTTTTTCCACGGGCGCCCTGGACCCTTTTCTGTTGCAGCCCTCCCACGCCTGTTCCTCCCGTTGAGGTCTTGTTGAATTGCTCTTTGTCAGAGACCCCCCCCCGACCCCCGACCCCCCCCCCCCCCCCGCCATTCAATATGATCAAGGATGATCATCCAACTCAGTATCCCATCCCTGCCTTCTCTCCATACCCCCTGCTCCCTTTAGCCACAAAGGCCACATCTAACTCCCTCTTAAATATAGCCAATGAACTGTGGCCTCAACTACCTTCTGCGGCAGAGAATTCCACAGATTCACCACTCTCTGTGTGAAAAATGTTTTTCTCATCTCGGTCCCAAAAGATTTCCCCCTTATCCTTAACCTGTGACCCCTAGTCCTGGACTTCCCCAACATCGGGAACAATCTTCCTGCATCTAGCCTGTCCAACCCCTTAAGAATGTTGTAAGTTTCTATAAGATCCCCATCTCAATCTTCTAAATTCCAGCGAGTACAAGCCGAGTCTATCCAGTCTTTCTTCATATGAAAGTCCTGACATCCCAGGAATCAGTCTGGGAATGTGGCGTTCCCCAGCCCTGCACTAGTGGATACATCCACTGCAAATACCCAGGCTTTCACTATTGAGCAAGTTTCAACGAGGCCCCTCCTCATCCTTCCAAACTCTGGCGAGTTGAGGCCCAGTGCTGTCTAATGCTCCATCCCTCCTGATGCTCGACAGTGGCCCTGACCCTCAGCACTCGCTGGAATCATCTGTCTCTGTCACTGGCGTGGCTTGCCCCACCTCTGTCTGCCTTCACTGTCCACGTCTTCATTAACTCCACTTAACGTTAGTTGTCTACACAGGGAACTAACTTGCAAGTTATTAATTAAACGTCTGCAGAGCAAGCGCTGATTAGAGGGAGGGAGGGGAGGGGGGGTGGGGGGGGAGGGGGGGGGGGGGGGGGGAAAACACCAGTCCCTTTGCAAGTATCTTTGCTAAAAAAATTGCAGACTGTTTTGAAAGGGCGCTTCTAAATTACACCGCTGTTATTCGGAGATCAGAGATGTCGATGGGTGTGTGGAACGAGCTGCCAAAGGAGGCAGGGACTATCCCGACGTTCAAGGAACAGTTAGTTAGACAGGTACATGGATAGGATGGGTTTGGAGGGATTTGGGCCAGACGCAGGCAGGTGGGACTAGTGTGTAACATAGACATAGAAACATAGAGAATAGGCGCAGGAGTAGGCCATTCGGCCCTTCGAGCCTGCACCGCCATTCAATATGATCATGGCTGATGTAGCTGGGATATTGAGCAAGTTGGGCCGAAAGGATCTGTCTCCACGCTGTGTCACCCGATGACTCTATGACTCCAAACCGCGATGACCTATTGCTCATTTTTTATAGATGAGAGTAGCAAGCATTTAATTGTCCTATGTGGGACACATGACAATTAACTCTCTTGAATCTTGACTTTTCGCCCACTCTGAGGAATGACGAGGAGGTACAACCTCTCTCTATGACCAGCCCGAAATTTTTTTTGCCAGCAGTCCAGTTGTCGCTAGGTTTGGTGGGACAGACCAGGGCAATAAGGACCATTCTCACCCCGGTCACTCCCTCCTCTCCCCTCTCCCATCAGGCAAAGAGGTACAGAAGTGTGAAAACGCACACCTCCAGATTCAGGGACAGTTTCTTCCCCAGCTGTTGTCAGGCAACTGAATCATCCTGGCTTCCATCGAGCTCATTGGAGACCTTTGAGCTATCTTCAATCGGACTTTACTGGACTTTATCTTGCATTCAATATATTTCCTGCGTTTGTTTACGGTGGAAGGCTTGATTGCATCTAGTCACATATTTTCTTTCTGCTGACTGGATAGCATGAGACAAAAAAGCTTGTTGTGGCACGGTGGTGCAGCGGTAGAGTTGCTGCCTCACAGCGCCAGAGAACCCGGGTTCGACGCTGACTACGGGCGCTGTCTGTACGGAGTTTGTACGTTCTCCCCGTGACCTGCGTGGGACTTTCCCCGGGTGCTCCGGTTTCCTCCCGCACTCCAAAGACGTGCATGTTTGTGGGCTAACTGGCTTCGGTAAAATTGTAAATGGTCCCCGGCGTGCCTGGGATGATGTTGGTGTGCGGGGATCGCTTGACGGCGCGGACTCGGGGGGCCGAAGGTTTGGTTTCCGCGCTGTATGTCTAAACTAAACCCGGCAAAAAAACTAAACTAAACTTAAGAATAAGGGGTAAGCCATTTAGAACGGAGACGAGGGGACACTTTTTCTCACAGAGAGTTCGTCAGTCTGTGGAATTCTCTGCCTCAGAGGCCGGTTCTCTGGATACTTTCAAGAGAGAGCTAGATAGGGCTCTTAAAGATAGCGGAGTTAGGGGTTATGGGGAAACACTTTTTCTCACATATAGTGGTGAGGAGGCAGGTTCTCTGGATGCTTTCAAGAGAGAGCTAGATAGGGCTCTTAAAGATAGCGGAGTTAGGGGTTATGGGGAAACACTTTTTCTCACAGATAGTGGTGAGGAGGCAGGTTCTCTGGATGCTTTCAACAGTGAGAGCTAGATAGGGCTCTTAAAAATAGTGGAGTCAGGCGATATGGGGAGAAGGCAGGAACGGGGTACTGATTGGGGATGATCAGCCATGATCACATTGAATGGCGGTGCTGGCTCGTAGGGCCAAATGGCCTACTCCTGCGTCTATTGTCTATTGTCTAAACTATATATACCCAAATCGACTGAAACTCATTATAGAAGGGAGTGTTTTGCAAGCGGTTACCAAAGCAAGTCGTGAGTTGGAGTGGAACCGACAAACTGCACCCTCCCACCCGCTACACCAGGGTCCCCCCCCCACCCCTCCCCGGCTGGTTTGAATGTAAACAAGGGACAATGATAAGGGAGATGGTGGGTTCTGGGCCGCTCCGCTCTCCAATAAATCACCGCAGCCCAACGTGTCCGCTCTGCACAAACTTCCTGCCTGCGCTGAAGGAACTGAGTGACGCTCCGTGTCAAGTGTGGGAATCAAGGATGTTGTTCGGCTTTCCCCGAGCAGCTGGGAAACGTGCCACCGTTCAGTTTTTCTTCCTTTTTCATTCAGCGCGGAAACAAACCAGGCAGCCTCGGCCCACCGACCGAGTGAGTCCGCGCCGACCAGCGATCACCCCCACCCCCACCCCCCCACACACACACTAACGCTACCCCACACACACTAGCGACAATATTTTTTTTACATTTGCACCAAGCCAATTAATTCGCAAACTTTGGAGTGTTGCGGGTGGAACCAAAGATCTCGGAGAAAACCCACCCAGGCCACGGGGAGAATGTACAAACTCCGTACGGACAAGCACCCGTGGTCAGGATCGAACCCGGGTCCCTGGCGCTGTGAGGCAGCAACTTTACCACCGTGCCGCCCTTGATCGTGAAGATTATTTACTCATCTGTCGTCCCGATCGTGAAGATTATTTAGTCTTCAGCCCGAAACAGGCCCTTCACATCACGTTCACATCAATTTTCCTTGCCCACCTCACATCCCCCCCCCCCCCCCCCCCCCCCCCCCACCCCACCCCCCCAACAAGACCCTTCCAGAAGCCTACATGCTTGGCGCAGTTTACAGCGAGCAATTTGCCCGCTAACCTGTACGTCTTTGGGATGTGTGAGAGAACTGCCTAGGGCCAAGGCAATGGATATTTTTTATAGACAGACATTGGCAGACTCTTGGGACCAGAGGACACAGCCTCAGAGTGAAAGGACGCTCCATTAGGAAGGAGATGAGGTAGGAATTTCTTTAGCCAGAGGGTGGTGAATCTGTGGCATTCATTGTCACAGACGGCTGTGGAGGCCAAGTCGTTGGATATTTTTAAGGCAGAGATAGATAGATTTGTGATTAGTACGGGTGTCGGCAGGAAATGGGGTTGAGAAGGGAAGATAGATTGGAGCGGTGGATTGGAGCGGCTGGGCTTATACACTCTGGAATTTAGAAGGATGAGAGGATATCTTATTGAAACATATAAGATTGTTAAAGGTTTGGACACGCTAGAGGCAGGAAACATGTCCCCGATGTTGGGGGAGTCCAGAACCAGGGGCCACAGTTTAAGAATAAAGGTTAAGCCATTTAGAACAGAGATGAGGAAAAACGTTTTCACACAGAGAGTGGTGAGTCTGTGGAATTCTCTGCCTCAGAGGGCGGTGGAGGCCGGTTCTCTGGATGCTTTTCAAGAGAGAGCTAGATAGGGCTCTTAAAGATAGCGGAGTCAGGGGATATGAGGAGAAGGCAGGAACGGGGTACTGATTGGGGATGATCAGCCACGATCACATTGAATGGCGGTGCTGGCTCGAAGGGCCGAATGGCCTCCTCCTGCACCTATTGTCTATTGTCTATTGATTATGGAGAGAGTGTCGGGGTGGGGGAGGTCATGGGGGGTGGTGAACACACGGCAGGGATGGGGGGGGGGGGGTCTGAAGAAGGGTTTCGGCCCCGAAACGTCGCCTATTTCCTTCGCTCCATGGATGCTGCTGCACCCGCTGAGTTTCTCCAGCACTTTTGTTGATGGTTGAGCAGCCTATTACTGCTCCAAGAACTAATTTGAACGTATATCTGCAACAGCAGCATAAGCACCCTGCAGAATTAAATACAACCCCAAGTGTGCACGATATTTATCTCTGAACGGACCTTGCCAGGCAGGGTTTCAGATTCAGTTTCTGAAGTGATTTTTAGAATGAGTCTTTCCCTCGTCTCTCGCCCAGACAGGTGTCGACACATAAAAAAATTAAATCGGCGCAGGGCGATGTGGCAATGCTGACGCCACAGAGTGCTGGAGTAACAGGCGGGACAGGCGGCATCTCTGGAGAGAAGGAATGGCTGACGCCTTGGGTCGAGACCCTTCTTCAGACCGAGGGGATAGAGGAACCAGGAGATACAGGAGGAGATAGAAACGTCACCCATCCCTTCTCCCCAGAGACGTTGCCTGTCCCGCTGAGCTACTCCAGCACTTTGTGTCTGTATCATCAGTTAAATGGCATCAAGTTGGGAAAAGAGGAAGTACAACGGGATCTGGGGGTCCTTGTTCATCAGTCAATGAAAGTAAGCATGCAGGTACAGCAGGCAGTGAAGAAAGCGAATGGCATGTTGGCCTTCATAACAAGAGGAGTTGAGTATCAGAGCAAAGAGGTCCTTCTGCAGGTGTACAAGGCCCGAGTGAGACCACACCTGGAGTATTGTGTGCAGTTTTGGTCTCCAAATTTGAGGAAGGACGTCCTTGCTATTGAGGGAGTGCAGCGTAGGTTCACAAGGTTAATTCCCGGGGTGGCGGAACTGTCATATGTGGATAGAATGGAGCGGCTGGGCTTGTACGCTCTGGGATTTAGAAGGGTGAGAGGGGATCTTATTGAAACATATAAGATTATTAAGGGTTTGGACACGCTAGAGGCAGGAAGCATGTTCCCGATGTTGTGGGAGTCCAGGACCAGTTTAAGAATAAGGGGTAAGCCATTTAGAATGGAGATGAGGAAAAACATTTTTACACAGAGAGTTGTGAGTCTGTGGAATCCTCTGCCTCAGAGGGCGGTGGAGGCAGGTTCTCTGGATGCTTTCAAGAGAGAGCTAGATAGAGCTCTTAAAAGTAGCGGAGTCAGGGGATATGGGGAGAAGGCAGGCATGGGGTACTGATTGGGGATGATCAGCCATGATCACATTGAATGGCGGTGCTGGCTCGAAGGGCCGAATGGCCTACTCCTGCACCTATTGTCTAAAACAGCATCTGCAGTTCTTTCCTACACACAAGGTTGATGCCATGATGGTTTGGTATGGAAGTCTTCTGGAGTTACTTGCTGATCAACTCTCTTGAAGATGGTACAGGGTGAATAGGTTGCTGTTGGATGACAATAATAGACCATGCGATTTAGCAAACGAGGAACGGTTGATGAAGCACTTTTGGCTCATAGGGTCATCGGTGATAAGAGCAGAATTAGGCCAGTCGACCCATGGAGTCTACTCCGCCATTCAATCATGGCTGATCTATCTCTCCCTCCTAAGCCCATTCTCCTGCCTTCTCCCCATAACCCCTGACACCCGCACTAATCAAGAATCTATCTACCTCCATCAATTGACGACCTCCACGGCCGTCTGTGGCAATGAATTCCACGGAGTCTTTGCCATCTGACTCAAGAAATCCCTCCTCATCTCCTTTCTAAAAATACATCCTTTTATTCTGAGGCTGTGCCCTCTGGTCCTAGACTCTCCCATTAGAGGTAACATCCTCTCCACATCCACTCCAGCCAGTTCTTTATATATATCATATATATTAATGAGTATATATATATATATATACTCATTAATTCATGGTGTGGAAGCAGGCTGACTTGCCCACACCACCAATATAACATGTACACCATCCTTCTCTCAACCACGTTCCACTGCCATCTCCTCATAACCCCTGATACCCTTACGAAACACGAACCTGCCAATCTCTCTAAGTGGTGTCGGAAGGAACTGCAGATGCTGGTTTGTACTGAAGATGGACACAAAGTGCTGGAGTAACTCGGCTGGACAGGGAGCGTCTCTGGAGAGAAGGAATAGGTGACGTTTCTGGCCGAGACCCTTCTGTAGAGTGAGAGTTTTGGGGGGGGGGGGGGGAGAAGGGAGATCAGAGGTTGTGAAAAGGTTCAGAACAAGCCAGAGCCATGTACTGAAGGAGGGAACCCGGAGCGCCTGGCGAAAACCCACACGGTCCCAGAGAGAACATACATACTCCGTATAGACAGCAGCCATAGTCAGGATTGAACCCTGGTGTCTGGTGCTGTAAGGCACCTCTATGTTGCCCTTTAGAGACAGAGAATGGAACCAGGCCCTTCGGCCCACCGTGTCCCTGCCGGCCATAGATCAACCTGTTCACCACTAGTTGTATGATACCCTGCTTTCACCTCCACTCCCCCGACACACCAGGGCCAATTTACAGAGGGCCAATTAACCTACAAACCCGCACATCTTTGGGATGTGGGAGGAAACCGGAGCGCCCGGAGGAAACCCACGCGGGTCACGGGGAGAAACGTAACAAACTGCGTACAGACAGGCACCCGTGGTCGGGATTGAACCCGGGTCTCCGGCGCTGTAAGGCAGCAACTCTACCGCTGCGCCACCGTGCCGCCCTGCACCGGCAGAGACTGCGACGAGCCTCATCAACAGATGCACAGGCGAGAGGCGGCAATGTGGAAGTAAAACCTCAGCTGGGTGGCTAAATTCGGCAAGGTCTAACCCTACGAAAGTACTGCTATGATGTCAAGGCTCGTATCAGCCTTGGTGTTGCAGGGCCACAGAGGTCCGTCTGAGGGCGGCACGGTGGCGCAGCGGCGGAGATCTTGCCCGTGACCACGTGGGTTTTCTCCCCGTGCTTCAGTTTCCTCCCACATTCCAAAACAACCGCGTACGGGTTTGTAGGTTAGTTGGTTTCAATAAAATCGTAAATTGTTAGTGTGCGGGGATCGCTGGCCGGCATTGACTCGGTGGGCCGAAGGGCCTGTTTCCACGCTTGTGTGTTTTTAAGGCGGAGGTTCGTATATTCTTGATTAGTACGGGTGTCCGGGGTTGTGGGGAGAAGCCAGGAGAATGGGGTTAGGAGGGAGAGGTAGATCTGCCATGATTGAATGGCGGAGTAGACTTGATGGACCGAATGGCCTAATTCTACTCCTATCCCTTATGAACATGACATGATTGAATGGCGGAGTAGACCGGATGGGCCGAATGGCCTAATTCTGCTCCTATTAGTTATGAAGTTGAGGGACCGAGTTCAAGGTAGCGGTTGGGCAGGTTAGGACAGCGGAGGAGGCTGGAAGATGATGCTGTACAGGAGTATACAATCATGAGTTTGTGTGTATGTGTGTGTGTTTGTGTGTGCACAGATGCGGGCGTGGGCTTATTGCTGCCTTAGTTTAGAGATACAGCGTGGAAACAGGCCCTTCAGCCCACACCGACCATCGATCCGCGCACACTAACACTATCCTACACACACTAAGGGACAATTTACACTAATGCCAAGCCAATTAACCTGCAAACCTGTGCGTCTTTGGAGCGTGGGAAGAAACCAGTGCATGCAGAGAAAACCCAGGCAGGTCACGGGGGGAACGTGCAAACTCCGTACAGACAGCACCCGTGGTCAGGATGGAACCCGGGTCTCTGGAGCTGTGAGGCGGCAACTCTACCGCTGCTCCACCGTGCTGGGCCCGGCTTGTTGCCAACTCCAGTTGTTTAGTTTAGTTTAGGTTATGTTACCAGGCAGCATGGTTCACATTCTTTCTGTGCTATCCCACTTTCCCACCCACTCCCTGCACACCAGGGTCCAATTAACTCACAAACCCCGCACGTCCTTGGGACGTGGTCCAGAACCAGGGGCCACAGTCTTAGAATAAAGGGGAGGCCATTTAAGACTGAGGTTGAGAAAAAAACTTTTTCACCCAGAGAGTGGTGAATTTCTGAAATTCCCTGCCACAGAGGGCAGTGGAGGCCAAGTCACTGGATGGATTTAAGAGAGAGTTAGATAGAGCTATGAGGGTCTGGTGGAATCAAGGGATATGGGGAGAAGACAGGCACGGGTTATTGATTGGGGACGATCAGCCATGATCACAATGAATGGTGGTGCTGGCTCGAGGGGCCGAATGGCCTCCTCCTGCACCTATTTTCTATGGTTCTATTTTTCTATGAAACTGGAGCACCCGGAGGAGAGCCAAGAAAATTAAACGGCATGAAGTTTAGTTTAGCTTATTGTCACGTGTAGCAATGTACAGTGAAAAGCATTTGTTGAGTGCTGTCCAGTCAGCGGAAAGACAATACATGATTACAATCGAGCCGCCCACAGTGTACAGATACATGATAAAGGGAATAATGTGTTACTGCAAGATAAAGTCCAGTAAAGTCTGATCTGATATTCTCCATTAAGATAAATAATAGTTCAGGACCGCTCTCTGGTTGTGGCAGGATGGTTCAGTTGCCTGATAACAGCTGGGAAGAAACTGTCCCTGAATCTGGAGGTGAGCGTTTTCACACTTCTAAACCTTTTGCCTGATGGGAGAGGGGAGAAGAGGGAGTGATCGGGGTGCGACTGGTCCTTGATGATGCTGCCGGCCTTGCCGAGGCAGCGTGAGGTGTAGATGGAGTCGGAAGGGAGGTTGGTTTGTGTGATGGTCTGGGCTGCGTCCACAAGTGACACAGTGTGGAAACAAGTCCTTCGGCCCAACCTGACACACCGGACAACATGTCCCAGCTACACTAGTCCCACCTGCCTGCGTTTGGTCCATATCCCTCCAAACCTGTCCTATCCATGTACCTGTCTAACTGTAGAAAGGGTTGGGATAGTCCCAGCCTCAATTACATCTTCCGGCAGCTTGTTCCATACACCCACCACCCTTTGTGTGAAAAAATTACCCCTTGGATTCCTATTAAATCTTTGCCCCTTCACCTTAACCCTATGTCCTCCGATCCTCGATTCCCCTACTCTGGGCAAGAGATTCTGTGCATCTGCCCGATCTGTGAAAATTGCCCAACGCATCACCGGTTCCTCGCTCCCCTTCCATTGAGTCTGTCCAAAGCAAGCACTGTCTGCGGAGGGCGCTCAGCATCGCCAAAGACTGCTCTCACCCCAACCATGGACTGTTTACCCTCCTGCCATCCGGGAGGCGCTACTGGTCTCTCCGTTGCCGAACCAGCAGGTCGAGGAACAGCTTCTTCCCGGCGGCTGTCACTCTACTCAACAACGTACCTCGGTGACTGCCAATCACCACCCCCCCCCCCGGACACTTATTATTATTTATTCAAATCATTTGCTATGTCGCTCGTCCAGGGAGATGCTAAATGCATTTCGTTGTCTCTGTACTGTACACTGACAATGACAATTAAAATTGAATCTGAATCTGATCTATTCCTCTCATGATTTTATACACCTCTATAAGATCACTTCTTTACTCAGAGGGTGGTGAATCTGTGGAATTATTTGCCACAGAAGGCGGCGGAGGCCAAGTCAGTGGATATTTTTAAGGCAGAGTTAATGGCCTGCCCCACTCAGGCGATGTTTTGGGCGACTACAGGCGACTGCCACCAAATTTTCAAGATGTTGAACATTTTTCGACGACAGTGGTGCCAATTTTTGCTGTCGTAGGTTGTCGCCAAGTATCGTAGGTGAATTCCATTAAAACTAGTCGCTCACAGTCGCCTAAAGAGTCACCTAAGTGGGACAGGCTCAATAGATAGATTAGAAACATAGTAACATAGACAATAGGTGCAGGAGTAGGCCATTCGGCCCTTCGAGCCAGCACCGCCATTCAATATGATCATGGCTGATCATCCAACTCAGTATCCTGTACCCACCTTCTCTCCATACCCCCTGATCCCTTTAGCCATTAGGGCCACATCTAACTCCCTCTTAAATATAGCCAATGAACTGTGGCCTCAACTACCTTCTGCGGCAGAGAGTTCCAGAGATTCACCACTCTCTGTGTGAAAAATGTTTTTCTCATCTCGGTCCTAAAGGATTTCCCCCTTATCCTTAAGCTGTGACCCCTTGTTCTGGACTTCACAACATCGGGAACAATCTTCCTGCATCTAGCCTGTCCAACCCCTTAAGAATTTTGTAAGTTTCTACAAGATCCCCTCTCAATCTTCTAAATGCTAGCCGAGTCTATCCAGTCTTTTTTCATATGAAAGTCCTGACATCCCAGGAATCAGTCAGGTGAACCTTCTCTGTACTCCCTTCTTGATTAGTACGGGTGTCAGGGGTTATGGGGAGAAGGCAGGAGAATGGGGTAAGGAGGGAGAGATAGATCTGCCATGATTGAATGGCGGAGCGGACTTGATGCGCCGAATGGCCTAATTCGGCTCCTATTCCTTATGACCTTATGACTCCTCATCCTCCTGATGTTATTTCTTACCTGGGTAGGATTTATAATTAGCAAATGGAATGGGGTTTTCGACTGTGGAGATACATTTTAGATTGTACGTTTTCACTAACGCACTTTTCTTTTGCTCCTTCATTTCCACAGGTGATCGGAGTAACGAGCGCAGAATACATTCCCAAAGGGACGAGGTTTGGGCCGCTGGTGGGCGAGGTCTTTACCGACGAAACCGTCCCGAAGAATGCAAACAGAAAGTACTTTTGGAGGGTGAGTTGTTAAAAAAATAGATACATTAGACAATAGACAATAGGTGCAGGAGGAGGCCATTCGGCCCTTCGAGCCAGCACCGCCATTCAATGTGATCATGGCTGATCATCCACAATCAGTACCCTGTTCCTGCCTTCTCCCCATATCCACTGACTCCGCTATTTTTAAGAGCCCTATCTAGCTCTCTCTTGAAAGTATCCAGAGAACCGGCCTCTGAGGCAGAGAATTCCACAGACTCACAAGTCTCTGTGAGAAAAAGTGTTTCCTCGTCTCCGTTCTAAATGGGTTACCCCTTATTCTTAAACCAGTGGCCCCTGGTTCTGGACTCCCCCCCCAACATCGGGGGTGGGGGAATCCAGAACATTCTTGCTGATGCACTTGAACGTTTACCAAATAAACTGGGCGGCACAGTCACGGTGGCGCAGCGGTAGAGTTGCTGCCTTACAGCGAACGCAGCGCCGGAGACCCGGGTTCGATCCTGACTACGGGTGCTGTCTGCGCGGAGTTTGTACGTTTCCCCCCGTGACCTGTGTGGCTTTTCCCCGAGATCTTCGGTTTCCTCCCACACTCCAAAGGCGTACAGGTTTGTAGATTAATTGGCTTGATAAAAATGTAAAAAATAGTTTGGTATTAATTTGTCCAACTTCCAGTATAGTCCCTGGTGGACACTTCGGAAGTGACAAGTGACAAGGTACAAGGTACGGTGGCCTTACGGTAGAGTTGCTGCCTTAAAAAGCCCTGTCCCAAGGTACGAGTTCATTCCAAGACCTCTCCCGAGTATAAAAAAAATCAAACTCGTGGTAAGCACGGAGAATGAACGTAGTGGGTACGTTGGAGCTCGGGGACGTCTCTTAGCGCTAACGGCGGGTACTCGGGAAGACTCGCTAACGGCAGGTAAGCACGGGAAGACTCGTGAAGATTTTTCAACATGATGAAAAATGTCCACGAGAGCCCCGAGTACCGACGAGTGGCCATTACCGTAAATCTCCGAGTTCGAATCAGGGCAAACTCGGGAGAACTCTTGGAATGAACTCGCACCGTGGGGCAGGGCTTTAACAGCGCCAGAGACCCGGGTACAATCCTGAACACGACTACCGGTGCTGTCTGTACGTAGTCTGCACGTTGTCCCCGTGACCTGCGCGGTTTTACTCCAAGTTCATCGGATTCCTCCCACACTCCAGTGACGTACAGATTTGTAGGTTAATTGGCTTGGTGCAAATGTAAAAATTGCCCCCTAGTGTGTGTAGGATAGTGTCAATGTGCGGGGATTGCTGGTCGGCGCGGACTAGGTGGGCCGAAGGGCCTGTTTCCGCGCTGTATCTCTACAGTAAACACTAAACAGGCTGAAAGGGCTAGTCACTTCCTGTTTGTGATCTTGTGTGCGTGTCTGTACCAGATGGCTTCCTTTGAAGTCCCATGTATGTACAAAGTAGAGACTTACACAGAAAATTAAGCTGAGTAATAAGTGTCTGGGTCTCAGGGGATAGGAATGCCAAGGGTGACATTTTGTTGAACATGACTTCACTTCTGCACAAGTTTTTTCGATTAGTTTAATTTAGTTTAGAGCTGCAGCGGGGAAACAGACCCTTCGGCCCATCGAGTCTGCACTGACCACCGATCCCCCAACGTTAACACTTTCCTACTCACATTAGGGACAATTTTACATTTACGTTTCGTTTCGTTTTTTTAGTTTAGAAATACAGCGGGGAAACAGACCCTTCAGCCCATCGAGTCCGTGCCGACCAGCGATCCCCACACACTTAGTACCATCCTACATACTAGGGACAATTTTACATTTATGCCAAGCCAATGAACCTACAAACCTGAACGTCTTTGGAGTGTGGGAGCAAACCAGAGGAAACCCACGCAGGTCACGGGGAGAACGTGCAAACTCCGTACAGTCAGCACCCGTAGTCGGGATCGAACCCGGGTCTCTGGCGCTGTAAGGCAGCAACTCTGCCGCTGCGCCACCGTGCCGTCCAGCAGTAAAGTGCCAGAGACCCGGGTTCGATCCCCACTACGGGTGCTGTCAGTACGGAGTTTCTCCCCGTGACCTGCGTGGGTTTTCTCTGGGATTTTCAGTTTCCTCTCGCACTTCAAAAGACGTGCAGGTTTGCAGGTTAATCGACCTGGTATACATGTAAAATTGTCCCTAGTTTGTGGGATAGAACCAGTGTGCGGGGATCGCTGGTCGGTGGGCCGAAGGGCCTGTTTCCGCCCAGTATTTCCAAACAAGAAAAACTAAACTAAACTGATTCCACTATTGTTGACGTCAGAACTGAAGGAAGACATTACCTGGAAAAGGAAATGACTGAGTTGTTGTTTGGAGACATGTCAGATGTGCAACTATTAATCAGAACTAGTTTGTGCAAATATCCTGGCTTACACTCTCCTTGCCTTCCCTTCCCTCCCTCCCGACTCACAATGATGATGGCTGACTCACCAAGGATGTATGGTTTAGTCTAGCTGAATGATACAGCATGGTCCTTACTCTAGACTACTTGGGAGATACAACGCAGAAACGCAGGCCCACCGAGTCCGCGCCGACCAGCGATCACCAGTTGGCACGAGTTCCACGTTTCACGCTAGGCCCCAATTTGCAGAGGCCAATTTACCTAGAAACCCGCACGCCTTTGGGACGTGGAAGGAAACCGGAGCACCCGGAGAAAACCCACGCGGTCCTAGTGGAAAATATTTATTTTGCAAACGATTCCCCTTTCCTAATTTCTTCGTAATTCCCATTAAAGGGAAAAGTCTTAAGTGGGAAAGCTAGATTAGTGTGAGTTTCTAGGACTGACCAATCAGTTTTCAACGTAAGGCCGTCATGACGTTTTAACGGTAGACAAAAATGCTGGAGAAACTCAGCGGGTGAGGCAGCATCTATGGAGCGAAGGAAATAGGCAACGTTTCCTATTTCCTTCGCTCCATAGACGCTGCCTCACCCGCTGAGTTTCTCCAGCATTTTTGTCTACCTTCGAATTTCCAGCATCTGCAGTTCCTTCTTAAACATGACATTTTAAAGGCTAGTTTGAAACACCCCATAACCCCATAAGTCAATGGATATTTTTTAATAATAATAATAATAATAATACATTTTATTTATGGGCACCTTTCAAGAGTCTCAAGGGCACCTTACAAAAATTTAGCAGGTAGAGGAAAAACATGTAAGGGGAATGAAATAAATAGTAGAGACATGACTAGTACACAAAGTAAAGACAGAATTCAATTCAAAACACAATATGAGGCAATTAATGCACAGATGAAAAGGGAGGGGGACGTGGGGCTAAGGATAGGCAGAGGTGAAGAGATGGGTCTTGAGGCGGGACTGGAAGATGGTGAGGGACACGGAATTGCAGATCAGTTGGGGGAGGGAGTTCCAGAGCCTGGGAGCTGCCCTGGAGAAGGCTCTGTCCCCAAAACTGCGGAGGTTGGACTTGTGGATGGAGAGGAGACCGGCTGATGTGGATCTGAGGGACCGTGAGGGTTGGTAGGGGGAGAGGAGGTCAGTGAGATATGGGGGGGCCAGATGGTGGAGGGCTTTGTAGGTGAGGACCAGGATTTTGTAGGTGATCCGGTGGGAGATGGGAAGCCAGTGAAGTTGTTTGAGGACTGGAGTGATGTGATGCCAGGATTTGGTGTGGGTGATGAGTCGGGTGGCTGCGTTCTGGACCAGTTGGAGTCGGTTGATGTAGGTGGAGCTGATGCCAAGGAGAAGTGAGTTGCAGTAGTCCAGTCGGGAGGAGATGAAGGCATGGATGAGTCTTTCAGTAGCGGGCGGTGTGAGAGAGGGTCTGAGTTTGGCGATGTTGCGGAGGTGAAAGAAGGAGGTTTTAATGACATGGCGGATGTGAGGCTCAAGGGAGAGGGTGGAATCAAAGATCACGCCAAGGTTGCGGACCTGGGGAGATGGGGAGACAGTGGTGCCGTCGATGGTGAGAGTGGATAGATTCTTGATTAGTACGGTTGTCAGGGGTTATAGGGAGAAGGCAGGAGAATGGGGTTAGATAGATCAGCCATGATTGAATGGACTTGATGGGCCGAATGGCCTAATTCTGCTCCTATCACGTATGAACTTATGAATATATAAAAATAGTACGAGATTGTGTGCTGACTCAGAGTTAAGTGTCATTCAGGCTGTTTACACCTTAGGTTCCACGAGTTTTAATATTCAGTCATTTGTGACTTGAGGTTTGGCCTTAATTCGAAAATAGTTCACGTCCACGATTGCAAAACACATTGCAGATTACCAGAAAAAAGTTCATTTCGAAGAAGTCAATGGGATTTTAATAGTTTTTTTTGCTCTCACCCTCTCACTCCTTCCTGTCCCACCCCACGTTGTGGAAATTAGACTTGAAAAGCAGCCGGCCTCTGTCTCAAGTCGCCTTTCTGAAACCCCGTCAGAGCGAAGCAGTAACAGTGGAAAGTTGCGCCGAGCTTAATCTCCCTCGAACGCAGAGTGCCCCGTCATGGAAGCAGCACAGTCACCCGTTCCTGGAAATCCGTGAGAGAGTGAGAGAGAGAGCGAGAGAGAGAGAGAGAGGGAGAGAGAGAGAGAGAGAGCTTCATTCGCGCTAAACAAAAAACTCTTCCAGTTTCTCATAACAAAACGCACGCCACGCTGTGATGCAGGCCGACTTGATGAACCCACGCACTGCACCGCTAATAAACACCCCTCCCCTCCACCCTTCCTCCCTCCCTCTCTCTCCCTCTCTCCTTCCTCTCCCTCCCTCTCTCCTTTCTCTTCCTCCTCTCTCCCTCCTGAAATTTTCACTGTAACAGGAAGCATTGTGTGTTTAGAATGAAGATAAATTTGAGTAAGAATAAATGAGTGAATGAGTGAATGGATGAGTGAATGGATGAGTGAATGAATGTATGAATGGATGATTGGGTGAATGAATGAATGTGTGAATGAGTGAATGTATGAGTGAATGCATGAGTGAATGAGTGGATGGATGAATGAGTGAATGCATGAATGAATGTTTGAGTGCATGAATGAATGAATGCATGATGATTGAGTGAATGAGTGGATGTATGAATGAGTGAATGATTGATTGAATGAATGATGAATGAGTGAATGATTGAATGTATGATTGAATGAGTGAATGATTGAGTGAATTAGTGAGTGAGTGAATTAATGAATGAGTGAGTGATGAATGAATGAGTGAGTGAGTGAATGCACGATTGAGTGAATGATTGAATGAATGAATGAATGAATGAATGAATGATGAATGAATGAATGAATGATTGAGTGAGTGAGTGAGTGAATGAATGAATGAATGAATGAATGTATGAATGAATGAATGATGATGAGTGAGTGAGTGAGTGAGTGAGTGAGTGAGTGAGTGAATGAATGAATGAATGAATGAATGAATGGATGGATGAATGAATGAATGAATGAATGAATGAATGAATGAATGAATGAGTCTTCAACTTATCGAGTCTACACACAAGATTAGCAGTTGTCCTGCCGGAGCTCACCACACCTCTCGGCATCTGCATACAATGGTGTCAGACTTGTCGCTTCTTGAGCGTGGCGGTGGAAAGATTGGTGGAAATAAGGGCTGCGATCGACGTGAATGCACTTTCCTTGACCCCCCCAATGAATGAATGAATGATACGTTATTGTCACACCTGACAAGTCACATGTTTTGCCTGCCCAAGGGTATGCAAAGAGTGGCCACATAAAGGGCACCGCCAAAGTAACAAATCCGTCTTTATCCCCCACCTCCCTCCCCTCCTCCCCTCACAGCAGTCCCACCACGCCAGATCCTCTGTCCTCCCCCCACCCCACCCCCCCCACCCCCCCCCCCCCCCCCCCCATTCCCCTCAGGCAGAGAGGCAACTAGTAGTTCAAACGAGAGGAGTGCAATCTGTAGCAAAGTGCCACATAATCACAGATACACAGAAATGCTGGAGAAACTAAGCGGGTGCAGCAGCATCTATGGAGCGAAGGAAATAGGCGACGTTTCGGGCCGAAACCCTTCTTCAGACCTTATAATGCCACATAATCACAGTGTAGACGCACATTCTGCCGGAGTTCGGGCTTTGATCTGCTTGCGGCCAGCTGCTGGACTGTGTATAATATACATTGGAGGAACAGCAACTCATATTTCACTTGGGCAGCTTCCAACCCAGTGGCAGGAATATTGACTTCTCCAACTTTAAGTAACCCTTGCTTTTCCTTTCTCTCCTTCCGTCCCTCCCCCATCCCAGTCTGACTATCCTCCTGATGATGATTCCTCATTGTCACCTTCCCCTCAGCTAACAGTGAACATTTCCTTATCACCATCTGCTTTGATTTGTCCTTTTCACACCTTACCCTTCCATATCTCTCGAGTAACTAGTGCCGGAGTAACTAGTGCCGGAGTAACTAGTGCTGGAGTAACTGGTGCTGGAGTAACTGGTGCTGGAGTAACTGGTGCCGGAGTAACTGGTGCCGGAGTAACTAGTGCCGGAGTAACTAGTGCCGGAGTAACTAGTGCCGGAGTAACTAGTGCTGGAGTAACTAGTGCTGGAGTAACTAGTGCCGGGTGCCAGAGTAACTAGTGCCGGAGTAACTAGTGCCGGAGTAACTGGTGCTGGAGTAACTGGTGCTGGAGTAACTGGTGCTGGAGTAACTGGTGCTGGAGTAACTGGTGCTGGAGTAACTGGTGCCAGAGTAACTAGTGCCGGAGTAACTAGTGCCGGAGTAACTAGTGCTGGAGTAACTAGTGCTGGAGTAACTAGTGCCAGAGTAACTAGTGCCGGAGTAACTAGTGCCGGAGTAACTAGTGCCGGAGTAACTAGTGCTGGAGTAACTAGTGCTGGAGTAACTAGTGCTGGAGTAACTAGTGCCGGAGTAACTAGTGCTGGAGTAACTGGAGTAACTAGTGCTGGAGTAACTAGTGCTGGAGTAACTAGTGCTGGAGTAACTAGTGCTGGAGTAACTAGTGCCGGAGTAACTAGTGCCGGAGTAACTAGTGCCGGAGTAACTAGTGCTGGAGTAACTAGTGCCGGAGTAACTAGTGCTGGAGTAACTAGTGCTGGAGTAACTAGTGCTGGAGTAACTAGTGCCGGAGTAACTAGTGCTGGAGTAACTAGTGCTGGAGTAACTAGTGCTGGAGTAACTAGTGCTGGAGTAACTAGTGCCGGAGTAACTAGTGCTGGAGTAACTAGTGCCGGAGTAACTAGTGCCGGAGTAACTAGTGCCGGAGTAACTAGTGCCGGAGTAACTAGTGCTGGAGTAACTAGTGCTGGAGTAACTAGTGCTGGAGTAACTGGTGCTGGAGTAACTAGTGCCGGAGTAACTGTAACTAGTGCCGGAGTAACTGGTGCTGGAGTAACTAGTGCTGGAGTAACTGGTGCTGGAGTAACTGGTGCTGGAGTAACTAGTGCTGGAGTAACTAGTGCTGGAGTAACTAGTGCTGGAGTAACTAGTGCTGGAGTAACTAGTGCTGGAGCTGGAGTAACTAGTGCTGGAGTAACTAGTGCTGGAGTAACTAGTGCTGGAGTAACTAGTGCTGGAGTAACTAGTGCTGGAGTAACTGGAGTAACTAGTGCTGGAGTAACTAGTGCCGGAGTAACTAGTGCTGGAGTAACTAGTGCTGCTGGAGTAACTAGTGCTGGAGTAACTAGTGCTGGAGTAACTAGTGCTGCTGGAGTAACTAGTGCTGGAGTAACTAGTGCCGGAGTAACTAGTGCTGGAGTAACTGGTGCTGGAGTAACTGGTGCCGGAGTAACTGGGTGCTGGAGTAACTGGTGCTGGAGTAACTGGTGCTGGAGTAACTGGTGCTGGAGTAACTAGTGCTGGAGTAACTAGTGCTGGAGTAACTAGTGCTGGAGTAACTAGTGCCTGGAGTAACTAGTGCCGGAGTAACTAGTGCCGGAGTAACTAGTGCTGGAGTAACTAGTGCTGGAGTAACTAGTGCCGGAGTAACTAGTGCCGGAGTAACTGGTGCCGGAGTAACTAGTGCCGGAGTAACTAGTGCCGGAGTAACTAGTGCTGGAGTAACTAGTGCCGGAGTAACTAGTGCTGGAGTAACTAGTGCTGGAGTAACTAGTGCTGGAGTAACTCAGCGGGTCAGGCAGCATCTGTGGGGAACATGGATAGGTGACGTTTCGTGTCAAGACCCTTCATCAGACTCAACCTGAAACGTCACCTATTCCTTTTTCTCCAGAGATCCCACCTGACCCGCTGACTTAATCCAGCACTTTGAGTCTATCTTTGGTGTAAACCAACATCTGCAGTTCCTTCCTATAGAGTTTTAGACTACAGGCCCTTCGGCCCACCGAGCCCGCTCCGACCTGCAATCACCCGTTCGATACTATAGACAGTGGCACAGCGGTAGAGTTGCTGACTCCCAGCGCCAGAGGCCCGGGTTTGATCCTGTCTGTTGGTGCTTTCTGTATGGAGTTTGTACGTTCTCCCAGTGGCCCGTGTGGGTTTTCTCCAGGTGCTCCGGATTCCTCCCAAACTCAAATCCAAAGACATACAGGTTTGTTGCCTAATTGGCTTCGGTAAAAATAAATTGTCCCTGGTGTGTACGGGGTGGCCGCTGATCAGTATGGACTCGGTGGGCCGAAGGGCCTGTTTCTGCGCTGTATCTCTTTCACGCAGAGAGTTGTGAGTTTGTGGAATTCTCTGCCTCAGAGGGCGGTGGAGGCCGGTTCTCTGGATGCTTTCAAGAGAGAGCTAGATAGGGCTCTTAAACATAGCGGAGTCAGGGGATTATGGGGAGAAGGCAGGAACGGGGTACTGATTGTGGATGATCAGCCATGATCACATTGAATGGCTCGAAGGGCCGAATGGCCTACTCCTGCACCTATTGTCTTTTGTCTATCTCTAAAGTCTAAAGATTAGGGACAATTTACAGAAGCTAATTAACCTGCAAAGCCGCGCGTCTTTGGAGTGTGGGAGGAAACCGGAGCAGCCGGAGAAAACCCACGTGGGTCACGGGGAGGACGTACAAACTCCGTACAGACAGCACCCGTAGTCGGGATGGAACCCGGGTCTGTGGGGTATTGGCAGCAACTCCACGGCTGCGCCAGCACTCAGCTTTGTGCGTGGGAGTGGCGTGGGGTTTGGGCAGGGGTGGGCGGTGGGGAAACAGAGAGCGTAGATTCAGTTTGAGTCTCCTTTGACGTCAGCCCTTGCTGGTGACTCAACACACAGTGTGCATTTATAGGCAGATTTTCATCACATCACAGCTGTCTGCGGTCTCTCTCCCCTCAACATTGTCTCGTCAACGGCAGTCCCGCACGGCATCACACGGCAAGCTTGGTGCTGGCCGATACGATTCATTCTCCCATTTTATCAATCGATCCAAGCGAGGTCAGCATGGTGGCGCAGCAGTAGAGTCGCTCGCTGCCTTACAGCGCTTACAGGCCCCCGGAGACCCCCGGGCTCGATCCCGACTACGGGCGCTGTCTGTACGGAGTTTGCACGTTCCCCCGTGACCTGCGTGGGTTTGCTCCGGGTGCTCCGGTTTCCTCCCGCGCTCCAAAGACGTACAGGTATGTAGGTTAATTGGCTTTGGTATAAATGTAAATTGTCCCTAGTGTGTGTGGGATAGTGTTACTGTGCGGGGATCGCTGGTCGGTTCGGACTCGGTGGGCCAAAGGGACCTTTTTCGTGCCGTATCTCTAAACTAGTCGGGAAAAAAAAGTATTTTTAAGGAATTTGGTCAAAAGTGGGGGAATCGAGAACCAGAGGACATAGGTTTAAAGTGACAGGGGAGAGATTTAATAGCTACCCAGAGTGAGGATGTTGCCAAGATTCGAGGTATCTCCCTGAGCTATTGGGCAGTCGAGGTCTTTATTCCAGGAGGCAGAGGGGAATAGAACGGGTGGACGCACAGATTCTCTGGCCCAGAATCGAGAACTAGAGAACATAGGTTTAAGGTGAAGGGGGTAACCTTTAATTAGGGACCTGAGGGGTTAAGGGTGTATGGAACGAGCTGCCGGAGGAGGTAGTTGAGGAAGGTGCTATTGCAACGTTCAAGGAACATTTGGACAGGTACAGGGATAGGATACGGGCAAACACAAGCAGGTGGGACTAGTGTAGCTGGGACATGTTGGCCGGTGTGGGCACATTGGGCCGAAAGGGCCTATTTCCACGCTGTACGACTATTGTGAGCAGTTTTGGGCCCCATATCTGAGGAAGGATGCGCTGGCTCTGGAGAGGGTCCAGAGGAGGTTTACAAGAATGATCCCAGAACTGAGTGGGTTAACATATGATGAGCGTTTGACAGCACTGGGCCTGTACTCGCTGGGGTTTAGAAAGATGAGGGGGTCATCTCATTGAAACATGCCGAATAGTGAATGGCTCGTATAGAGTGGATGTGGAGGGCATGTCTCCACTAGTGGGAGAGTCTAGGACCAGAGGGCACAGCCTCAGAATTAAAGTATGCACCTAGAGAAAGGAGATGAGGGGAAATTTATTTTGTGAGAGGGTGGTGAATCTGTGGAACTCATTGCCACAGACGGCTGTGGAGACCAAGTCAGTGGAGGTTTTTAAGGCAGAGATAGTCAGATGGTTTTTCCAGCATCTGCAGTCCCTTCTTAAAGAGATTGACAGATTCTTGATTAGTACGGGTGTCAGGGGTTATGGGGAGAAGGCAGGAGAATGGGGTTAGGAGGGAGAGATAGATCAGCCATGATTGAATGGCGGAGTGGATTTGAAGGGCCGAATGGCCTAACTCTACTCCTATCTTAACTGGTTGGACAGGCTAGATGCAGGAAGATTGTTCCCGATGTTGGGGAAGTCCAGGACAAGGGGTCACACTTTAAGGATAAAGGGGAAATCCTTTAGGACTGAGATGAGAAAAACATTTTTCACACAGAGAGTGGTGAATCTGTGGAACTCTCTGCCACAGAAGGTAGTTGAGTCCAGTTCATTGGCTATATTTAAGAGGGAGTTAGATGTGGCCCTTGTGGCTAAAGGGATCAGGGGGTATGGAGAGAAGGCGGGTACAGGATACTGAGTTGGATGATCAGCCATGATCATATTGAATGGCGGTGCAGGCTCGAAGGGCCGAATGGCCTACTCCTGCACCTATTTTCTATGTTTCTATGTTTCTATCCCTTATGAACTTGTGACTCCTCATCCTCCTGACGTTGTTTCTTACAAAGGTAGGATTTATAATTTGCTGGGTTGAGAGGGAGAGATAGATCAGCCATGATTGAATGGCGGAGTGGACTTGATGGGCCGAATGGCCTATTTCTGCTGGTGGGACGGATGGACACGGCTTTCTCTACATCTGTCTCTACGACTGTGTTTCAGGTCTACTCCAGCGGCGACCTGCACCACTTTGTCGACGGCTTTGACGAGAGCAAGAGCAACTGGATGCGATACGTTAACCCCACCCGCTCGAAGCAAGAGCAGTGCCTGGCCGCATGTCAGAATGGGATGGACATCTACTTCTACACGGTGAAGGCCATCCCCGCCAACCAGGAGCTCCTGGTCTGGTACTGCAGCGAGTTTGCCGAACGCCTCCACTACCCAGCCTCCGATGACCTGATGATGATCAAGCTGAGTGAGTGGACCCACAGTTAGAGTCATAGAGTGATATAATAGACAATAGACAATAGGTGCAGGAGTAGGCCATTCGGCACCCAGCACCGTCATTCAATGTGATCATGGCTGATCATCCCCAATCAGTACCCCGTTCCTGCCTTCTCCCCATATCCCCTGACTCCGCTATCTTTAAGAGCCCTATCTAGCTCTCTCTTGAAAGCATCCAGAAAACCAGCCTCCACCACTGAGGCAGAGAATTCCACAGACTCACCACTCACTGTGAGAAAAAATGTTTCCTCATCTCCGTTCTAAATGGCTTACCCCTTATTCTTAAACTGTGTGGCCCCTGGTTCTGGACTACTCCTTTCCCTTATGAACTTATGACTTCTCATTACCCTGATGTTGTTTCGTACATAGGTAGGATTTATAATATGTTGGGTTGAGAGGGAGAGATAGATCAGCCATGATTGAATGGCGGAATGGACTTGATGGGCCGATGGCCCAACATCGGGAACATGTTTTCTGCCTCTGGCGTGTCCAAGCCCTTAACAATCTTATATGTTTCAATGAGATCCCCTCTGATCCAGAGTGTACAAGCCCAGCCGCTCCATTCTCTCAGCATATGACAGTCCCGCCATCCCGGGAATTAACCTTGTAAACCTCCGCTGCACTCCCTCAATAGCAAGAATGTCCTTCCTCAAATTAGTGCGGAAATGGCCCAACTCGCCCACACCGGCCAACAATGTCCCTGCTACACTAGTCCCACCTGCCAGCGCTTGGTCAATAACCCTCCAAACCTGCCCTATCCATGTACCTGTCCAACTGTTTCTTAAACGATGGGATAGTCCCAGCCTCAACTACCTTCTCTGGCAGCTCGTTCCATACACCCACCACCCTCTGTGTGTGAAACTTACCCCTCAGCTTCCTATTAAATCCTTTCCCCCTTCACCTTGAACCTATCTCCTCTGGTCCTCGATTCCCCTACTCTGGGCAAAAGACTCTGTGCATCTACCCAATCTATTCCTCTCATGATTGTATACACCTGAATGAATGAATGTATGATGAATGAATGAATGTACGAATGAATGAATGGATGAATGAATGAATGAATGGATGAATGAATGAATGCATGAATGAATGAATGAATGGATGAATGAATGAATGAATGCATGAATGAATGAATGAATGCATGAATGAATGAATGAATGAATGGATGAATGAATGAATGAATGGATGAATGAATGGATGAATGAATGGATGAATGAATGGATGAATGAATGAATGGATGAATGAATGAAAGAATGGATGAAAGATTGAATGAATGGATGACTGAATGAATGAATGAATGAATGGCAAGTCACAGTGAAACCCTATTGTTATGCATATCCAACCTACAGGGTCATGTTCATAAGTGATAGGAGAAGAATTAGGCCATTCGGCCCATCAAGTAAATTATCCTACCAACCGGCAGGTTTATGGGATGTGGGAGGAAACCAGAGCACCCTGAGAAAACCCACGCAGGTCACGGGGAGAACGTACAAACTCCGTACAGACAGCACCCATAGTCAGGATCGAACCCGGGCCTCTGGCGCTACGAGGCAGCGACTCTACTGCTGTGCCGCCCTATGCTCCACAGTTCTATGTTCATAAGTTATAGGAGCAGAAGAAGGCCATTTGGCCCATCAAGTCTACTCAGCCATTCAATCATGGCTGATCTATCTCTCCCTCCTAACCCCATTCTCCTGCCTTCTCCCTAGAAACGCTGACACCCGTACTAATCAAGAATCTATTGAGGCAGTGCAGCGTAGGATCACGAGATTGATCCCTGGGATGGTGGAACTGTCATATGAGGAAAGATTGAAAAGACTAGGCTTGTATTCACTGGAGTTTAGAAGGAAGAGGGGATATCTTATAGAAACATATATAAAATTATAAAAGGACTGGACAAGCTAGATGCAGGAAAAATGTTCCCAATGTTGGGCGAGTCCAGAACCAGGGGCCACAGTCTTCGAATAAAGGGGAGGTCATTTAAGGCTGAGGTGAGAAAAAAACGTTTTCACCCAGAGAGTTGTGAATTTGTGGAATTCCCTGCCACAGAGGGCAGTGGAGGCCAAATCACTGGATGGATTTAAGAGAGAGTTAGATAGAGCTGTAGGGGCTAGTGGAGTCAAGGGATATGGGGAGAAGGCAGGCACGGGTTATTGATTGGGGACGATCAGCCATGATCAAAATGAATGGCGGTGCTGGCTCGAAGGGCCGAATGGCCTCCTCCTGCACCTAGTTTCTATGTTTCGATGTTTCTATCTGTCTCTGCCTTATGCAAAGAGTCGCCACATAATTGGCGCTGACAAAGTCTCAACGTATCCCACCCCCCACTGCCCCCCTTTTACGGGGATCCACCCACGCTAATTTTGAGGTTCATTTTCCAGGTGGGAGGACAACCAACCTCCCTTCCATTTCTCTTTGCTGCCACTTTGTGATTTGTTTTCACACCTTACCCTTCCATATCTCTGCACTCCCTCTCCCCTGACCCTCAAGGCTGATGAAGGGTCTCGACCCAAAACGTCGCCCATTCTTTGTCTCCGGAGATGCTGCCTGTCCCGCTGAGTTACTCCAGCATCTTGTGACCTTTTGTCTGAGGTCGGGGGAGATGAGAGTTGGAACGAGTCTTGTGCCTTTGCAATTAGCCATCCACCAAATGGGGAATTTGATGGGGTTTTTTGATCTTTTAGAAGTGCTGGATTATACGTGGCGGTAAATATTTTTGTCCCAAAACTGAAATCGTATCCTCTTCTCTTCCCTGCCTCCAGAGTGCATCAATCTGCCGAAGATTGAGGACCTACATGGGAAATGGCAGCACAGTCCAGGAGTCCCACACAGCGGTAAGGAAGGGTTTTCTCTAGCTTGGCTTGGAGATGCAGCTTGGAAACAGGCCCTTCGGCCCACCATGCTAACTATCAATCGCCCATTCACACTCGTTCCAATTTCCCATCCACTCCCGACACACCGGGAGGGCAATTTACAGAGGGTAAATTAGCCCACAAACCTGCAAGTCTTTGGGGTGCAGGAGCAAACCAGAGCACCCGGAGAAAATCCCACACGGTCCCACACAGGGAGAACCTGCAAACTCCGAACAGACTGCGCCCGAGGGCAGAATTGAACTCGGGGCTGCTATGTGCTGTTATAGTACCTCTTATATAGTATAGTTATAGTACCTCGATCTGCTCCTCTGGCAGCTCATTCCATACACCCACCACACTCTGAATGGAAAAGTTGTCCCTCAGGTTCCTAGAAACTCTTTCCCCTCTCACCATCTATCTCTTGGTAACCAAGTCTGGAAGCCATTTTGATTTTTTATGGCACCATATTTTCATTTTACCAGCATTTGTCAGATTACAATCATTTACTTCTCTACCCCCTCCCCCCCTAAAGTTAAAACTGGTTGTGGTCACAGACCGATTGGCGAGAGTCGTAAATTTGCCTTCTCAGCAAAAAAAATCAAAGTCAGTAAGTGAAAGGTCATGCCAGCCGTAGGTACTCGGGGATTATTTTTTTACACGTGGAAATTTTTCATCAGGCTGGAAAAAACGTCCCGATTTACCTGATGCCCCGAGTCCCCACGGCTGGCATAGCGAGCCGCTACGATACATCCACGGCCTCCTACAGACTCGTTACGAACATTCTGCGAGTTTGAAAACTCGGGAGAATTTGTGAATAATTCAGGAGAAATTGTGACTAACTCGGGGGAGTGTACAGGCCCTTCACCCTCTCTGCAAAGGAATAAGACATTGCTTGAGGGTAATAGCATGCTGCATCCTTCATAGCAGGGTTGGGGGGGGGGGGGGGGGAATCTGTAATCAGTGTAAAGCACTCGACGGAACCCGTGTTTAACTGCAGATAACAGGACCGGAGATGTACTGTGAACTTGTCCTCTTATTACTGCCCCGTACAATGGCTCTGGGGCGAGCTGCAGTGATCTGGTAAGGCAGGCATCTAGTCTGCTGTGGTTGCTGCAGCTCTGACTGCCCGCCTTTGTTACTTTCTTCAGAACTGAGTGTGAGGCCTCAAGGAGCAGAGAGGTTCTACTGCAGTTGTACAGGGTCTTGGTGAGACCACACCTGGAGTATTGCGTACAGTTTTGGTCTCCAAATCTGAGGAAGGACATTATTGCCATAGAGGGAGTGCAGAGAAGGTTCACCAGACTGATTCCTGGGATGTCAGGACTGTCTTATGAAGAAAGACTGGATAGACTTGGTTATACTCTCTAGAATTTAGAAGATTGAGAGGGGATCTTATAGAAACTTACAAAATTCTTAAGGGGTTGGACAGGCTAGATGCAGGAAGATTGTTCCCGATGTTAGGGAAGTCCAGGACAAGGGGTCACAGCTTAAGGATAAAGGGGAAATCCTTTAAAACCGAGATGAGAAGAACTTTTTTCACACAGAGAGTGGTGAATCTCTGGAACTCTCTGCCACAGAGGGTAGTTGAGGCCAGTTCATTGGCTATATTTAAGAGGGAGTTAGATGTGGCCCTTGTGGCTAAGGGGATCAGGGGGTATGGAGAGAAGGCAGGTACGGGATACTGAGTTGGATGATCAGCCATGATCATATTGAATGGCGGTGCAGGCTCGAAGGGCCGAATGGCCTACTCCTGCACCTAATTTCTATGTTTCTATGTTTCTAACTCAGTAGCAGAAGTGATACAGCAGAACGGGGAGACATGTTGCGGTGTGGGCAGGTCTCCCGGCTTCCAGGCTCAAAGAGCCAGTCCCCACTTACAGTACCGTTGCCGCGTCTTTCAGGCCAAACACCGCTCACGGGCGGCACGGCACGGTGGCTCAGCGGTAGAGTTTGCTGCCTTACAGCAAAATGCAGCGCCGGGTTTAATCCCGACCGCGGGTGCTGTCTGTACGGAGTTTGCACGTTCTCCCCGTGATCTGCGAGGGTTTTCTCCGAGATCTTCGGTTTCCTTCCACACTCCACAAAGACGTGCAGGTTTGTAGGTTAAATGGCTTGATTAAAAAAAAAGTTAAATTGTCCAAGTTGGCGATATGCAGAGTACTGCCCTGCCGACTACAACATTCAGAAGCTTCAGGTACTCCCAGACCTGCTGTTTTATCTCTTCCTGTTTAAATTAGTTTAGCTGAGTTATTTAGATGTACAGTTTGGAAACAGGTGTTTAGTTTAGTTTAATTGTTTCCATGTACTTAGGGTTTGCCAACTTTCTAACTCCCAAATAAGGGGCAAACGGTCAAAATAAGGGACAAATTCCCGACGGCAATTCGTTGCCCGACTCGGTCCGTGGCTGGGTGAATGATGAGTTGGCCCCGGGTGCTGGACTGCCGCTGCTGCACTCCACGGGCTGCACTACGTCGGGACGGGTGAGGCGGGGTCCGACCACACAGTCCCCTCGACCCGAGTAGTAGCAGACAAATACGGGACAAGGGTGGTCCCGTACGGGACAAACCAATATACGGGATGTCCCGGCTCATACGGGACAGTTGGCAACCCTGGATGTTTTATTTTATTTTAATTTAGTTTAGTTTAGTTCTTTACATGTATAGCGTGGAAACAGTTCCTCCGTTTAGTTTAAGAAAGAACTGCAGATGCTGGAAAAATCGAAGGTAGACAAAGTCAGCGGGTGAGGCAGAATCTATGGAGCGAAGGAATAGGTGACGTTTCGGGTTGAGACCCTTCTTCAGTCTGAAGAAGGGTCTTGACCTGAAACATAGAAACATAGAAACATAGAAAATAGGTGCAGGAGGAGGCCATTCGGCCCTTCGAGCCTTCACCGCCATTCAATATGATCATGGCTGAAACGTCACCCATTCCTTCGCTCCATAGATGCTGCCTCACCCACATTAGTTTAGTTTAGTTTAGTTTAGTTTGGTTTGGTTTGGAGATCCAGCGTGAACATGCAACATCTTAGATGGGACATGTTGTTCGTTGTGGGCAAGTTCGGCCAAAGGGCTTTTTCCCAAGCCTCGATGCCAATATTAGCACGCACTATCCTTTTGCCGCCTAGCTTAACGATACAGCGTGGGCACAGGCCGTACAACCCACCGTACAAGTCCGCGCCGGCCAGCGATCGCCCGTTCACCCCAGTTGCATCCCACACAATGAACGTGTCCAGCTCGCATGACCCTGTGACTCTGTAACTCCTGAACCTTGGCCGTTGTTGTTCCAATGTTCCAATGTTCCAATCCTGATCCTTTAGGACAGTGATTCCCAACCTGGCAAATTTCAGGGGTGGGGCACAGAAAAATGTCGGGATTAAGGGGGGCCACAGATTCAATGAAGGGGGCCACAGAGCTTCCACCCTGTTGCCTCCTAAATTTCACTTCCAATAAATTTAAATCGATGTAGTTGAAATATGTTTGATGTTTGTGGAATAGAATAAAAGATGTGTAATTAATAGACAGTGATATTTTTATGGAAGGTATTATAATATTGAAGTACGTTTTTTTCCGCTAATAATGTCGGTGGGGGGCAAACAGAAAAATTAAAAGATCCCAAGGGGGCCATGAGCTAAAACATGTTGGGAACCACTGGTTTAGGACACGGGACAGACTTGGAAAAGCAGGTTGTGAGCCTCCGTCGCTCCTACAAACACAGGCACATCATTTCTTTCACTGCCCCTCTGGCCCATCCATTAACCAGGAGTCGGTGGGAATAACACTGACAGCTCACTTCCCGGAGCGTGGACTTAAGAAAAGTTCACTGACTACTTGAACTTCCTGCCCGCCAAGCCCTATTTGAGAGATGGGTATCTCTCCCGCGATAACCCCCGCTATTTATTTTTGTCTAGTGGCCAATGTGTGTGTGTGTGTGTGTGTGTGTGTGTGCACTATCTGGGCAAACTATCAGCACCTTTCCTGCAGTGTCCACACTGGCCTGTTTATTTAGCCTTGCCGCAGCAGATAGGCACTGATCTCTGATCGTCCATCAACGCTGCTGAGACCTGGAGTACTCGCTCATCCCCGGCTTCCAGAAGCACTTTGTCTGACGGCTTCTAGCTGTCGAGTTGAAACGACAGCCCAAGCCCTGTGCGTCCTTGCTTACACTAGAGACCGCCGCGGGCCTGGGTATTGATAGAAGCGGGGGTTGGGGGAAGGACTGTAAACAGTGTGCGGAAACAAAACAGTGTGAGGAAATGGGCCACGTTTGATCTCGATGGTGGAATTCCTCCACCCTCCCCAACCCCCCCTCCTCCTATCCTTCGCCCCCAAGAAATGATCACCAAATGCACGGTGGCGCAGCGGTAGAGTTACTACCTTATAGAGCCGTGGTCCCGGGTTCGATCCTGACTACGGGCGCTGTCTGTACGGAGTTTGTACGTTCTCCCCGTGACCTGCGTGGGTTTTCTCCGAGATCTTCAGTTGCCTCCCACGCTCCAAAAGCGTACAGGTCTTTTAGGTTCATTGGCCTGATAATTGTTAAAAAATAAAATTGCCCCTGGTGGGTGTAGGATGGTGTTAATGTGCGGGGGTCGCCAGCCAGCACGGACCCTGGTGGGCCGAAGGGCCTGTTTCTGCTCTGTATCTCTAAACTAAACTAAATCCCCTCTGCCTGCACATGATCCATATCCTTCCAATCCGTCTATCATTAAAAATACCCATTGACTTGGCCTCCTCAGCCTTCTATGTCAATGAATTCCACAGATTCACCACCCTCTGGCTAAATACATTCCTCCTCACCTCCTTTGTGAAGGCACAAGAGTAATCGATTAATACTCTGTGATCTTAGTACCCCCAGAACTCCTTTTCCGGCTTTCTTCTCCCCCGCTCGCCTCCACCTACAATCACTGAAGAACGTCACCTGTCCATGTTCTCCACAGATGGTGCCTGACCCACTGAGTTACTCCAGCACTCTGTGAAACGTCACCTATCCATGTTCTCCAGAGATGCTGCCTGACCCGCTGAGTTACTCCAGCACTGTGTGAAACGTCACCTATCCATGTTCTCCACAGATGCTGCCTGACCCACTCAGTTATGGTGCAGCAGCATCTATGGAGCTAAGGAAATAGGCAACATTTCGGGCCGAAATCCTTCTGGAAATAGGCAACGTTTCGGGCCGAAACCCTTACGGGTTTCAGCCCGAAACATTGCCTATTTCCTTAGCTCCACAGATGCTGCCTGACCCGCTGAGTTACTCCAGCACTCTGTGAAACATCATCTATCCATGTTCACCACAGATGCTGACTGACCCGCTGAGTTACTCCAGCACTCTGTGAAACGTCACCTATCCATGTTCTCCAGAGATGCTGCCTGACCCGCTGAGTTACTCCAGCACTCTGTGAAACGTCACCTATCCATGTTCTCCACAGATGCTGCCTGACCCGCTGAGTTACTCCTTTTGTGTACTACCCATCATCTGCAGTTGTAGAGTCATAGAGTGGTACAGCATGAAAATTGGCCCTTTGGCCCAACTAGCCCATGCTGGCCAACATGTCCCATCTACACTAGTCCCACCTGCCTGCGTTTGGCCCATTATCCCTCTAAACCTGTTCCATCCATGTACCCGTCTAATTGCTTCTTAAACGTTGCGATAGTCCCAGCCAGCCTCAACTACCTCCTCTGGCAGCTCGTTCCATACACCCACCACCCTCACCTTTAACCTCTGCCCTCTGGCTCTCGATTACCTTACTCTGGGCAAGAGACTCTGTTCTTTGTTTCAACAATCTAGCTTTAGTTTAGTTTAGCGATACAGTGCAGAAACAGGTTCTTCGGCCCAGCGACTCCGCGCTGACCAGCGGTCCCAGCATACTATCACTATCCCAAAGTCGGGATCAAACCCGGGTCTCCGGCGCTGCATTCGCTGTAAGGCAGCAACTCTACCGCCGCGCCACCGTGACCATGTTCACCATGGGCATTGTTAGTGGAAGGGCTTGTTCCCGTATTATAGATCTGCATTATGTGTGAAACACGTGGTATCACATTTTGGTAACTAACATTTAAGTTTAAATATAGAAACATGCACACGTTACCTTCTGCCCACCGAGTCCACATCGAACCTCAATCACCTGTTCTCACCAATCCCATGTTATCCCACTTTCCCACCCGCTCCCTACACACTAAGGGTCAATCCACAGAAGCCGGTTGACCTACAAACCCGCACGTCTATGCGAGTGTGGGGAGAAAACCGGAGCACCCGGATACTTTCAAGAGAGAGCTAGATAGGGCTGTTCAAAATAGCGGAGTCAGCGGATATGGGGAGAAGGCAGGAACGGGGTACGATCGGGGCATGATCAGCCATGATCACATTGAATGGCTCGAAGGGCCGAATGGCCTACTCCTGCACCTATTGTATTTTGTCTATCTCTAAAGTCTAAAGATTAGGGACAATTTACAGAAGCTAATTACTGATCGGGGCATGATCAGCCATGATCACATTGAATGGCGGTGCTGGCTCGAAGGGCCGAATGGCCTACTCCTGCACCTATTGTCTATTGTCTATTGTCACCCGAAGGAAACCCATGCAGTTACAGGGAGAACATGCAAACGCCACACAGACGGATCCCGTGGTCAGGATCGAACCGGGGTCTCTGGCGCAGTGCTGCCCTAATAAAATAACATGTAATTTAATTCATTGAGGGAAGACCAGCGGGAGACATTAAAGGGCCTGTCCCACTTGGCGATTTTTTCGGCGAATGCCAGCGTCATATCCGTGTCGCCAAAAGATTTTGAACATTTGAACAAAAAAAATGTTGCAACGCTATAAAAAACACCGCACGTCAATGCCGCAAATTTTTCGGCGAGCTGATACACCAGTCAATGATGCCGGCAGTCGCCGAAAAAATCGCCAAGTGGGACAGGCCCTTAATACTTTAATTTCTACAAAGGAAAGCCTCATTAACAAACATGAAAAGGATATTTGACTTTGGGTTCCTGTTTACAGGGATATCACTGCAGGAAGTGAGCTGCAGTCTGCAGGATTTCAGTAAGCAAGCCATTGTGTGACAATGCGGTGAACCGTGTGGCTGTCGAACCCGTAATGGGCAGCGCAGAATAACGCACCAACACTGGGCAGAGCTTTCTATAACATTAGCCCGGGATATGTTGAAGCTAAACTCCGCTGTAGAGGCTTGTGGCTAGCTCCACTCGGCATGGACAACTTGCCCGCACCGGCCAACATGTCCCAGCCACATTCGTCCCACCTGAGTGCGTTTGGCCTTATCCCTACAAACCTTTGCTGTCCCTGTAAACATAGAAACATAGAAAATAGGTGCAGGAGTAGGCCATTCAGCCCTTCGAACCTGCACCGCCATTCAAAATGATCATCCAACTCACCTGTCCAAATGTCTTAAACTGTGCCTCAACTACCTCCTCTGGTAACTCGTTCTGTACACTCACCATATAGGAGTGGTGGCCTCATAGCTCCAGAGACCCGGGTTCAATCCCGACCACGAATGCTGTCTGTACGGAGTTTGCACGTTCTCCCCATGACCTGTGCGGATTTTCTGCAAGATTTTCGATTAGCCCCCGCACTCCAAAGGCGTTCAGGTTTCTGGGTCAATTGGGTTGGTTTAAATATGAATTGTCACTAGTGTGTGCGGGGTAGTGTTAACGTGCGGGGATCGCTGGTCGGCGCGGACCCGGTGTATTTTCCGCCCTGTATCTCTAAACTAAGGTGGTCACGTTGGCGCAGCGGTAGAGTTGCTGCCTTACAGCGAACGCAGCGCCGGAGACCCGGGTTCAATCCCGACTACGGGTGCTGTCTGTACGGAGTTTGTACGTTCTCCCTGTGACCTGCGTGGGTTTTCTCCGAGATCTTCGGTTTCCTCCCACTCTCCAAAGACGTGCAGGTCTGTAGGTTAATTGGCTTGGTGTAAATGTAAATTGTCCCTAGTGTGTGTAGGATAGTGTTAGTGTGCGGGGATCGCTGGGCGGCGCGGACTCGGTGGGCCGAAGGGCCTGTTTCCGCGCTGTATCTCTAAACTACACAAATACTAAACTAAACTACACTTGTAGCACCTGCCTGCATAGTTTTCTCTCATCTCCTTGCAACAAAAGCTTTTTACTGCACCTCGGTACACGTGACAATAAACAAAACCAAACTAAAAAAAACCCCTAAACATTAGAAGTCCATTCATCCCATTGGGTCAATGCTGGCTCTCAGAGTAGGTCATAGAGTGATACAGCGTGGAAACCGGCCCTTTGGCCCAATTTGCCCAACATGTCCTAGCTACACTAGTCCCACCTGCCCGCATTTGGCCCATATCCCTCTAAACCTGTCCGTCCTATCCATGTAACTGTCTAATTGCTTCTTATACTTCTAATTGTTGATATCGTACCTGCCTCGACTACCTCCTCTGGCAGCTCCATACATCTGCCTGGAGCCCACCATCTCTCCACCATTTGCTTCCTAACGTGATAGAAACATAGAAACATAGAAAATAGGTGCAGGAGGAGGCCATTTGGCCCTTCGAGCCGGCACCGCCATTCATTGTGATCATGGCTGATTGTCCCCTATCAATAACCCGTGCCTGCCTTCTCCCCATATCCCTTGATTCCACTAGCCTCTATCTAACTCTCTCTTAAATCCATCCAGTGACTTGGCCTCCACTGCCCTCTGTGGCAGGGAATTCCACAAATTCTCAACTCTCTGGGTGAAAAAGTTTTTTCTCACCTCAGTCTTAAATGGCCTCCCCTTTGTTCTAAGACTGTGTGTGGCCCCTGGTTCTGGACTCGCCCAACATTGGGAACATTTTTCCTGCATCGAGCTTGTCCAGTCCTTTTATAATTTTGCTCTTGCTGCTTTTTCTGCAGAGCTTCGAGGGAAGGTGTACCCGACGGAAGGGAGCGAGGCGGTGAAGGCCGACGCCGTGATGCGCCGAGCTCACGTTGGCGGGGAACACCCGAGCAAGGACAACCAGCGGGCGCAGGTCGCCCATCCCAAGGCGGCTCCCGGGAAGGAGATGGAGCACATCAGCAAGAAGCACAGCCCCGAGCGGACATTCCTCCCTCGTGTTGTCTACCCGTTGAGACCGGAGGACTATGGCGCGGAGAGGCGGGGTTACGCCAAGCGGTCCCCGCTAAAGTCGTCGCTCACCTCCAGCCCGTCGTCCCGGAGCAGCCCGGACCACAGCTTCAAGAGCCTGACTCCGCACAGCAGCCCGGAGTCCCACCTCCCGCCCCTCACCCCGTCCACGGGGGAACGCAAGCAGACGTTCCCGTTCTTGACGGGGCCCTACAACCGAGAAGGCTTGGGGTCCCTCCCGCCCTTCCCCCCTCCTCCCCACCTGCCCTTCCTTCCCACCTACGGGCCGGTGAGCGGGCAGTACTCCAGGTTCATGCTGCCACACTACCCGCTGGGCTGCCACGGACCCACCTCCTTGGCTGGCGTGGGCAACCTGGGCCTCCTGCCCCGGGTCTACCCGTTCTACGGCGGCTTCCCCCACCACGTCTTCGGCCAGTCCGCGCCGCTGGCCGCCGCCGACGGGGCGCGCCGGCTCCTGCTGGCCCCCGAGCGGCCGAGGGACTTCCTGGTTCCCGCCCGCAACAGCGCCTTCACCGCCGCCGGCCACGCCGGCAAAGACGGGACCCCCGACCGCGGGGACTCTTCGCCGCGCGCGGGTATCGCAGCCGCACACACTGATCACCCGGCCGCTCAACCCGCACCTACCTCAGCCGGCCTGGGCAACGGCAACGGCCACGGCCACGGCCACGGCCACGAACGCTCGGAAGAGGCCATGAATCTCATGAAACCAAAGAGGAACCTCACCGGATACAAGACTCTCCCTTACCCCCTAAAGAAGCAGAACGGCAAGATTAAGTACGAGTGTAATGTCTGCTACAAGACCTTCGGCCAGCTGTCAAACCTTAAGGTGGGTGAGCCATGGTTTTGTTCTATGTAGAAAAATAGGAAATAGGCGTGGGTAGGCCGTTCGGCCCTTCGTGCCAGTATTGATCACGGCCGATTGTCCAATATCAGTACCCCGTTCCTGCCTTCTCCCCGTATCCCTTGATTCCATTAGCCCCAAGAGCTGCTTCTAACTCAATAACTCAGAACAAGCACTGTGGAATTCTCTGCCTCAGAGGGCGGTGGAGGCAGGTTCTCTGGATGCTTTCAAGAGAGAGCTAGATAGGGCTCTTAACAAGAGCGGAGTCAGGGGATATGGGGAGAAGGCAGGAACGGGATACTGATTGGGGATGATCAGCCACGATCACATTGAATGGCGGTGCTGGCTCGAAGGGCTGAATGGCCTACTCCTGCACCTATTGTCTATTGTCTATTGACATTCCTTTAGGAAGGAGACGAGGATGAATTTCTTTAGCCAGAAGTTGAATGGACATGATAGAATGGCGGAGTAGCCTTGATGGGCCAAATGGCCTAGTTCTGCTCCTAGAACTTATGAATATGAATTTCAAGAGAGAGCTAGATAGGGCTCTTAAAGATAGCGGAGTCCGGGGATATGGGGAGAAGGCAGGAACGGGCTACTGATTGGGGATGATCAGCCATGATCACATTGAATGGCGGTGCTGGCTCGAAGGGCTGAAAGGCCTATTGTCTATTGTCTATAACTAGGCCATTCGGCCCATCGCGTCTAGTCCGCCATTCAACCATGGCAGATCTATCTTTCCCTCTTAACCGCATTCTCCTGCCTTCTCCCTATAACCCCTGACACACGTACTGGTCAAGGGACATCTTTGCATGGATGCAGCTTTTTAAAAAAAAAAATTGTTTTAGAGATGCAGCACGGAAACAGGTTCCTTTGACCTATGAAGTCCATGCTGCCCAGCGATCACCTGTCCTCTAACACTATCCCACACACTAGTAACAATTTAGACAATAGACAATAGGTGCAGGAATTCGGCCCTTCGAGCCAGCACCGCCATTCAATGTGATCATGGCTGATCATCCACAATCAGTACCCCGTTCCTGCCTTCTCCCCATATCCATTAACTCCGCTATCCCTAAGAGCCCTATCTAGCTCTCTCTTGTAGGCATCCAGAGAACCGGCCTCCACCGCCCTCTGAGGCAGATAATTCCACAGCTTACAGAAGCCAATTAACCTACAAACCTGCACGGATTTGGTATGTGGTAGGAAACCAGGACACCCAGAGTAAACCCACGTGGTCACAGGGAGAACATACAAACAGCACACGGAGCCCGGATCAAACCCGGGTCTCTGGTGCCGTGAGGCAGCAACTCGACCGCTGGGGCACCCTATGCTCCACTGTTCTAGGTTCATAAAGCTCAGGAGCAGAAGCAGCCCATCTAGTCTACTCCGCCATTCTACCTCTGATCTATCTCTCCCTCCTTACCCCATTCTCCTGCCTTCTCCCCACAACCCCTGACACCCGTACAAATCAACAATCTATCTATCTCTGCCTTTCCTCTCACACTCTCCGGTTTCCTCCCACACTCCAAAGACGTGCAGGTTTGTACATTCATTGGCTTGGTATAAATGTAAATTGTCCATAGACTGTGTAGGGTAGTGTTAATGTGCGGGGGGTCACAGGTCGGTGTGGACTCTGTGGGCTGAAGCGCCTGTTTCCACGCTGTATCTCTAAAGTCTAAAGCTTAGTTTCCACGGGTGATTGTCGGTCAGCACCATCTCGATGGGCCGAAGGGCCTGTTTCTTAAAATTCTTAAGGGGTTGGACAGGCTAGATGCAGGAAGATTATTCCCGATGTTGGGGGAAGTCCAGAACAAGGGGTCACAGTTTAAGGATAAGGGGGAAAATCTTTTAGGACCGAGATGAGAAAATCATTTTTTACACAGAGAGAGTGGTGAATCTGTGGAATTCTCTGCCACAGAAGGTAGTTGAGGCCACAGTTCATTGGCTATATTTAAGAGGGAGTTAGATGTGGCCCTTGTGGCTAAAGGGATCAGGGGGTATGGAGAGAAGGCAGGTACAGGATACAGGAGTTGGATGATCAGCCATGATCATGTTGAATGGCGGTGCAGGCTGGAAGGGCCGAATGGCCTACTCCTGCACCTATTTTCTATGTTTCTATGTTACCGTACTGTATCTCTAAAGTCTAGTCGTTGGTCAGCACGGACTAGGTGGGCCGAAGGGCCTGTTTCCGCGCTGTATCTCTGAACTAGGGTTGCCAACTTTCTAACTCCCAAATAAGGGACAAAGAGTCAAAATACGGGACAAATTCCCAACGGCAATTCGTTGCCCGACTCGGTCCGTGGCTGGGTGAATGATGAGTTGGCCTCGGGTGCTGGACTGTAACACAAAGCCCAGCCGGCGGGCCAGCTGAGGAGTTTTGGCCCGGGGGCCGCCCGACATCGCGGGCAAAATCCGGCGCCCCGTCCACCTCGTGAACCGATGATCGGCCGTGAGAAGGAGGGGTGGCGGTGGTGGTGTCGGCGGTAAGCGAAGGTCCGAAGGTCGGACAGCTGGCCGGGCTGCCGACCGACTGGGGTCACGGGCGAGGCGCTGCTGCTGCTGCTGCTGCTGCGCTCCACGGGCTGCACTACGTCGGGACGGGTGAGGCTGGGTCTGACCCGACAGTCCCCTTGACCCGAGTAGTAGCGGTCAAATACGGGATAAGAGCGGTCCTGTATGGGACAAACCAATTTAGCCCAATATACGGGATGTCCCGGCTAATACATAGAAACATTGAAACATAGAAAATAGGTGCAAGAGTAGGCCATTCGGCCCTTCCAGCCTGCACCGCCATTCACTGTGATCATAGCTGATCATCCAACTCAGTATCATGTACCTGCCTTCTCTCCATACCCCCTGATCCTTTTAGCCACAAGGGCCACATCTAACTCCCTCTTAAATATAGCCAATGAACTGGCCTCAACTACCTTCTGTGGCAGAGAGTTCCAGAGATTCACCACTCTCTGTGTGAAAAATGTTTTTCTCATCTCGGTCCTAAAAGATTTCCCCCTTATCCTTAAACTGTGACCCCTTGTTCTGGACTTCCCCAACATCGGGAACAATCTTCCTGCATCTAGCCTGTCCAACCCCTTAAGAATTTTGTAAGTTTCTATAAGATCCCCCCTCAATCTCCTAAATTCTAGCGAGTACAAGCCGAGTCTATCCAGTCTTTCTTCATATGAAAGTCCTGACATCCCAGGAATCAGTCTGGTGAATCTTCTCTGTACTCCCTCTATGGCAAGAATGTCCTTCCTCAGATTAGGAGACCAAAACTGTACGCAATACTCCAGGTGTGGTCTCACCAAGACCCTGTACAACTGCAGTAGAACCTCCCTGCTCCTGTACTCAGATCGGGACGGCTGGCAACACTAGACTGAACTAAACTAAAAACGAAGGGTTTGGAGCCTCAAACGTCGTTTTGTCTCACCAGGTCCACCTGCGAGTCCACAGTGGGGAACGGCCATTCAAGTGTCAGACGTGCAGTAAAGGCTTCACACAACTGGCCCACCTACAGAAGCACTATCTCGTTCACACTGGGGAGAAACCACACGAATGCCAGGTAGACGACCAGTTTCATTGCTGTATTTTTTAAAACAAGACGAGTTTAAGAAAGAACTGCAGATGCTGGAAAAATCGAAGGCGGACAGAAATGCTGGAGAAACTCAGCGGGTGAGGCAGCATCTATGGAGCGAAGGAATAGGTGACGTTTCGGGTCTCGACCCGAAACGTCACCTATTCCTTCGCTCCATAGACGCTGCCTCACCCGCTGAGCTCCTCCAGCATTTTTGCCTGCTCCTTTAGAGTCATAGCTCTGTTCAGTTTGGTTTATTGTCACGTGTACCGAGGTACAGTGAAAAGCCTTTGTTGCATGCTAACCAGTCAGCGGAAAGACAATATGCGATTGCAATCGAGCCGTCCACAGTGTACAGATACATGATAAGGGAATAACGTTTAGTGCAAGGTAAAGCCAGCAAAGTCCGATCAAGGATAGTCCAAGGGACACCAATGAGGTAGACAGTAGTTCAGGACCGCTGTCTGGTTGTGGTAGGATGGTTCAGTTGCCTGATAACAGCTGGGAAGAAACTGTCCCTGAATCTGGAGGTGTGCGTTTTCACACTTCTGTACCTCTTGCCCGATGGGAGACGGGGAGAAGAGGGCGTGACTGGTCCTTGATGATGCTGCTGGCCTTGCCGAGGCAGCGTGAGGTGTAGATGGAGTCAATGGAAGGGAGGTTGGTTTGTGCGATGGTCTGGGCTGCGTCCACAATTGCCTGCGATTTCTTAAGAGTCTTGGATGGAGCCGTTCCCAAACCGTGCTGCGACTCATCGCGGAAACTATGTCGTGCAGCGTGGAAACTTGCCCACACACCGACCAAGGTGCTCCATCTACACTAGTTTCCCACCTGCCTGCGTTGGGCCCACGTCCCTCTAGCCGATCAAAATCCACGTGGGTGGCGAAACAGCCTGATTGAAAACAGTATCAGTCATCGACCAAAGCAATATTAACTAAATCTGAACGGTGGCGCAGCGGTAGAGACAGCGCCAGAGACCCAGGCTGGATCCTGACTTGGCGTGCTGTCTGTACGGAGTTTGCACGTGCTCCCCGTGACCGCGTGGGTTTGCTCCAGGTGATCCGGTTTCCTCCTACTCCAAAGATGTACAGTGTTTGCAGGTTCATTGGCTTCGGTGAAAATTGGCCCTAGTGTGTAGGATAGTGCTAGTGTGCAGGTCTACTGCTGGTCGGCACAGCAGGGGCTGTCTGCGCTGGATCTAAAGTCTAACGTTTAGTGCGCACGGGGTGATCGTTGGTCGGCACGGACTCAGTGGGCCGAAGGGCCGTACTGTGTCTCAAAAGCGTAAAGTCTACAGTCTGGTGTGATCATTGGTCGGCACAGGCTAGATGGGCTGAAGGGACTGTTTCCACGCTGTATCTCAAAACAAAACTAATTCAGAATTACTGTAAGGGCCCTGTCCCACTGTACGAGCTTATTCAAGAGCTCTCCCGAGTTTAAAAAAAAATCAAACTCGTGGTAAGCACGGAGAATGCACGTAGCGGGTACGTCGGAGCTCGGGGACGTCTCTTAGTGGCTCGGGAAACGCGGTAAGCTCGGGAAACGCGGTAAGCTCGGGAAGACTCGTGAAGATTTTTCAACATGTCCACGAGAGCCTCGAGTACCTACGAGCGGCTATTACCGTAAATCTCCGAGTTCGAATCAGGAGGAACTCGGGAGAACTCTTGAAATAGCTCGTACAGTGGGACAGCCCCATCAGGCTGTCGATCTTCCAGAATCCTGCAGCCTTGGGGAGAAAGTTGTCATTTATGCGACTGGGAAAGATATGTGGTCTTAAGCAAACATTACTTGTGGGCTAGTGTTGCACAAGAACAAATGGCCTGTGGCTGTTTGTAATAATAGGAAGTGATGATAGAGAGCGTCTGCAGACTGTTCAGTGAAACGCAAGGAAAGTTATTCCTTTGTAGAGAGTGTTAGCAACTTAGATCTGCCACACTGCCCTGCTGCCTGCCTCCTAACATGTTACACCGGTGCAGGGCAGGGGCAGAGGAACCAGAGCATACAGATTTAAGGTGAGGGGGAAAGATTAAATAGGAATCTGAGGGGTAACCTTTTCACACAGAGGGGGGTGGGTGTAGGTAACGAGATGCCAGAGGAGGTAGTTGAGGCAGGGACTATCCCAACGTTTAAGAATCATTTGGACAAGTAATGGACATGGATAGAACAGGTTTAGAGGAATATGGACCAAACGCGGGCAGGTGGGACTAGTGTAGATGAGGCGTGTTGCTCAGTTGGGATGAAGTTGGGATGAAGGGCCTGTCTCCACACTTTATGACTCTTATGACTTTACAACATGGATAAGTGACGTTTCAGGTCGGGGTCAGTTTCAAGAAGGGTCCCAACCCGAAATGTCACCGATCCATGTTCTCCAGAGATGCTGCCTGACCCGCTGAGTTACTCCAGCACTCTGTGAAACGTCACCTATCCATGTTCTCCACAGATGCTGCCTGACCCGCTGAGTTACTCCAGCACTCTGTGAAACATCACCTATCCATGTTCTCCACAGATGCTGCCTGACCCGCTGAGTTACTCCAGCACTTTGCGTCTCATTTTTAAGTTGAGAAGGATAAGGATCTGAAAGAGGTGTATAAAATAATATGGGTACAAAATAGGGTGATGCACAGAGTTCTTTACCCCTGGTACGGGCATCAAGAACCAGGGGACATGGGTTCAAGGTGAGAGGGGAAAAGTGCAGTGAAACAGTCCACTCGGCCCAACTTGTCCACACTGATCAACATGTCTTAGAATAAAGGGGAGGCCATTTAAGACTGAGGTGAGAAAAAAACAGAGGGCAGTGGAGGCCAAGTCACTGGATGGATTTAAGAGAGAGTTAGATAGAGCTCTAGGGGCTAGTGGAGTCAAGGGCTCGCCTGCAGTCCGTTTGTTTTTACTTTTTTGTGTCGTTTTTTATTTCGTTTTGTCTAGTTAAGTTTTTGGTTTTTAGCTTGTGTTTATGGGTGGAAGGGAAGGGGGTTGAAACGGGGCTTGCTGTCTCTCCCTTCAGGGGAATGCGACTTTTTTGTCGTATCCCCCTTCTCTGCCTCCGTCTGCGCTGAGGCCTAATGGCGGAGCTGGCGACCTCGAGACTCCGGAGGCAGCCAGTCAGGACTTGCCCTGGGCTCGCTCCCGTGAGGGCGGCCCAGCTCGGGGCTGGAACGGTGGTCCCGGTGACTGGGACGGCGTTCTGGCGGCGGTGACCTGAGTCCGGGGTTCAGCCGCGGGCCGGCGGCTGCGTCCGCTGGACTGGAGGGCGGCAGTTTCGACCACCCCGGGCCGCGGTGTTTGAGCCGGCCCGTTTGCGGGGTTCGGTGAGCCCTTAATTCTCAAATCATGTCCTATTGTTTGAATCTTCCCTACTCTCAGTGGGAAAAGCTTATCCACGTCAACTCTGTCTATCCCTCTCATCATTTTAAAGACCTCTATCAAGTCCCCCCTTAACCTTCTGCGCTCCAAAGAATAAAGACCTAACTTGTTCAACCTTTCTCTGTAACTTAGTTGCTGAAATCCAGGTAACATTCTAGTAAATCTCCCCTGTACTCTCTCTATTTTGTTGACATCTTTCCTACAAGTAGGCGACCAAAATTGTACACCATACTCCAGAATTGGCCTCACCAATGCCTTGTACAATTGTAACATTACATCCCAACTTTTATACTCAATGCTCTGATTTATAAAGGCCAGCATACCAAAAGCTTTCTTTGCCACCCTATCTACATGAGATTCCACCTTCAGGGAACTATGCAGTTATTCCTAGATCCCTCTGTTCAACTGCATTCTTCAATTCCCTACCATTTACCATGTACGTCCTATTTTGATTTGTCCTGCCAAGGTGTAGCACCTCACACTTATCAGCATTAAACTCCATCTGCCATCTTTCAGTCCACTCTTCCAAATAACCTAAATCTCTCTGTAGACTTTGAAAATCTACTTCATTATCCACAACCCTACCTATCTTAGTATCATCTGCATACTTACTAATCCAATTTACCACACCATCATCCAGATCATTGATGTACATGACAAACAACAGTGGACCCAACACAGATCCCTGTGGCACCCCACTAGTCACCTGCCTCCAACCTGACAAACAACCATCCACCATTACTCTCTGGCATCTCCCATTCAGCCACTGTTGAATCCATCTTGCCACTCCACCATTAATACCCAACCATTGAACCTTCTTAACCAACCTTCCATGAGGAACCTTGTTAAAGGCCTTACTGAGTCCATATATACAACATCCACTGCTTTACCCTCATCAATTTCCCGAGTAACCTCTTCAAAGAATTCAAGAAGATTAGTCAAACATGACCGTCCAGGCACAAATCCATGTTGACTGTTCCTAATCAGACACTGTTTATCCAGATGCTTATATATATTATCTCGTAATATCCTTTCCATTAATTTGCCCACCACTGACGTCAAACTAACAGGTCTATAATTGTTAGGTTTACTCTTAGAAACCTTTTTAAACAATGGAACAACTTAGAAACATAGAAAATAGGTGCGGGAGTAGGCCATTCGGCCCTTCGAACCTGCACCGCCATTCAATATGATCATGGCTGATCATCCAACTCAGTATCCTGTACCTGCCTTCTCTCCATACCCCCTGATCCCTTTAGCCACAAGGGCCGCATCTAACTCCCTCTTAAATATAGCAGTTGCGCGAATCCTCCAGCACCATTCCCGTTTCTAATGACATTTGAAATGTTTCTGTCATAGCCCCTGCTATTTCTACACTAACTTCCCTCAATATCCTAGGGAATATCCTGTCAGGACATGGAGACTTATCCACTTTTATATTTTTCAAAAGTGTCAGTACTTCCTCGTCTTTGAATCTCATAGTTTCCATGGCTACTCTACTTGTTTCCCTTACCTCACATAATTCAATATCCTTCTCCTTGGTGAATACCAAAGAAAAGAATTTGTTCAATATCTCCCCAATAGACAATAGACAATAGGTGCAGGAGTAGGCCATTTGGCCCTTCGAGCCAGCACTGCTATTCAACGTGATCATGGCTGATCATCCCCAATCAGTGCCCCATCCCTGCCTTCTCCCCATATCCCCTGACTCCACTATCTTCAAGAGCCCTGAGTAGTGTGTGTAGGATTGTGTTAGTGTGCGGGGATCGCTGGTCAGCATGGACTCGGTGGGCCGAAGGGCCTTGTTTCTGCGCTGTGTCTCGGAACTAATCTGAACTGAATTAAATATTGAACATGCAATCAAGCCACAAAGTGGCTCAGCCACCAAGCACGACACCCGGAGGCTGCAGCGAATTGTCCGATCAGCAGAGAAGGTTATTTGCTGCAACCTTCCCTCCATTGATGAACTGTACACTGCAAGGGCCAGGAAGCGAGCGGGCAGGATCATCTCTGACCCCTCTCACCCTGGCCACAAACTCTTTGTATCACTTCCCTCTGGAAGGCGAGTCCGGACGGTCAAAGCTGCCACAGCCAGACATAAAAACAGCTTTTTATCCACGAGTAGTTGCTCTACTCAAGAACCAAAAATCTGTAGCCTCCCTTTGATCTGGTATTTTGTTGTTTCACATGCTTGATCGATGGTGTTTTATCAATAATGTTTTATCATTATTAATGTTTAGTGTTTTCGAAGTCATTCGTGACTGTCATTGTACGTCATGTTGTTACTTGTGGGCGGAGCACCAAGGCAAATTCCTTGTATGTGAATACTTGGCCAATAAACGCACTTACTTACTTACTTACTTACAATGATGGCTGATCTGTCTGTCCCTCTCTCTCATACAGGTGTGTCGCAAGAGGTTTAGCAGTACCAGCAACCTGAAGACTCATCTGCGTCTACACTCGGGGGAGAAGCCATACCAGTGCAAGCTGTGCCCGGCCAAGTTCACCCAGTTTGTCCACCTGAAGCTGCACAAGCGCCTTCACACCAGGGAGCGCCCGCACAAGTGCCTCCAGTGCCACAAGACCTACATCCACCACTGCAGCCTGAAGGCCCACCTGAGGGGCAACTGCCCCATGGCCCCCGCCCCGGGCCGCTCGCTGGAGGACCTCCACCGCTTCAACGAGGAGATCAACAGGTTCGACATCAGCGACGGGGCCGACAAGCTGGACGAGATGGGCCAGGGGGACGAGGTGGGCTCCACGGTGGAGAGGCAGATCTTCTCCATGCTGAGGAGGGAGGTGGAGGAGGCCACGTACCAGAGGGGGCTCATGGCCCCCGGGTGCAACCTGTACGAGAGGCTCGACTCTTCGGTCATGAAATTGGCGCACGGCAGCCCGCGGCCCCCGGTGCCCATCAAGGTCAAGCAGGAAAGCATGGAAGCCACGGCCTCTTGAGATCCAAGCCAACCTCATCTCAGGCACAAAGCATATATATGACTCAGGAGAGCCAAGCCTGCTTGGAACGTTCAAATGTACATAGATCTCCACACCGGAAAAACAAACAAACTGCAGGGTGGACTGACTGATCTCGTGTTGGCGTTGTCCTCAGTCCCCAGTAGAAGGGGCCTCAAGGCATTCATCTCAGGGTACCCCCACTGAAGTATTTGACACCGACCAGCCTTACACCAAAGGGGGTGGGGGGAAAAAAAAATGCTTGAGGACAATCATTTTCAGCAGAATTATTTTTCCAAGAGAATAATCCGTAATTTATTATGCAATTGACTCTGTTATGCAATGCCCGAAAAATCATGCTCACAGTGACTCGAAATTAATCATTGTGATCGCATGTGGAAATGTTGTATGTTTGGATTCTCTCTGTTGCCATTCTCTTTATAGTTTCTTTACACTGGGCTTGGATTTTTTTTTTAAATTAAAAATGAACGGGATCCTAGTGGGAAGGCGAGCTGAAAAAATTTGAAATTGGAATATTTGAAAATAGTTTTGTAAAAACACTGTCGCAATATGGTGTATTGCCAAAGCAGGAAGTCTTTAGAGAATCGTGGAGTCTTCAGAATCTTTCTTTGGTTTTCCTTAATCCCTGTTTTTATTCCCTTCCCCCAATTGTTTGTTCTTTATCTACCCCCCCCCCCCCCCCCCGCCCCCTCCCCCTCCCCCTCCCCCACTCTGGCCCCCTTCCCTCTAATTACCCCATCTCCCACCCCTGTCACTCCACCCCCTCCCTCTCTCACACCCCCCCCCCCCTCCCTCTCTCACCCCCCCCCCTCCCTCTCCCACCCTCACCCCCCTCCCCCTCTCTCTCTCTCACCCCCCCACCCCCCTCCCTCTCCCACCCCCACCCCCCTCCCTCTCCCACCCTCCCCCCCCTCCCTCTCCCCCTCACCCCCTCCCTCTCCCACCCTCACCCCCCTCCCTCTCTCACCCCCACCCCCCCTCCTTGTCACTCCACCCCCTCCCTGTCACCCCACACCCCCTCTCCCTCTGTCACCCCCTCTCCCTCCTCCGATATTCACGCCCACACCACCCCCTCTCCCATATTTTCTAGCCCTCCCCTCTCCCATATTTACCCCCACTCTCCCCCCTGTTTACATAGTAACATACACATAGAAACATAGACAATAGGTGCAGGAGTGGGCCATTTGGCCGATTCGACTCAGCACCGCCATTCAACATGGTCATGGCTGATCATCCCCAATCAGTACCCCGTTCCTGCCTTCTCCCCATATCCCCTGATTCCTTTTGCCCTGAGAGCTAAATCTAACTCTTTCTTGAAAACATCCAGTGAATCGGCCTCCACTGCCTTCTGTGGCAGAGAATTCCACAGATTCACAACTCCCTGGGTGGCAAAAGTGTTTCCTCATCTCAGTCCGAAATGGCCTACCCCTTATTCTTAAACTGTGTGACCCCTGATTCTGGACCCTTGGTTACCCTCCCCCTCCTCTTCCACTCACCCCCCACTCCCACTCCACCTCTGTCACGTAGTCACCCTGCCTGCTCTATTCTTTGTTACCACCACACACTCCCATCTCTGTCACTTACCCCCCCCCCCCCTTCCTACCCTCCCCCCCCCCCCCCACTCCCCTCTCTCCCCCCCCCCTACTCTGCCACTATCATCCCCCCCCCACTCCCTCCCGCCTCTGTCACTGGAGTGAAGGAATGGACACTTTATGAATGAATACTTTATTCATAAGGCACAGTGAAATTCTTTGCTTGCCTACCTAAGGTATGCAAATAGTGGTCACATAAAGGGCACCGATGAATTTTACAGAGTACTTCCCCCGACAAATTTCTTCCCCCCACTCTCTCCCCTCCCTCTAGTTTATTGACCCCCCCATCCCTCCCCTGTAGCCCCCCCACCCCTTCCCTCATCCTCCCCTGAAATCCCCCCTCCCCCCCCCCTGTAGGCCCAACCCCTCCCCCCCCTCCCTCCCCTGTAGCCCCACCCCTTCCTCATCCCTCCCCTGTAACACCCACTGCTCCCTCTCCCTCCCCTGTAACTCCTACTGCCCCCATCCCCCTCCCCCCCCTATAAATCCCACTCCCCTCCCCATCCTCCTCTGTAACCCCCCTCCCCTTCTCCCTCCCTACCCTATAGCCCCCCCCCCCCCCCTCCCTCCTCTATGCTGCTATTCACATCCTTCTCCTACCCTCTCTCTTCACTATCATTTACCCCCCCACCCCCTCCCTCCTCTGTTGCTTATCCCACTCTCTCCTCCCCCTCTCCTCTACCCTCCCTCCCCTCCCCTCCCCTCCCCTCCCATCCGTGTCTCCACCGAATGGCCGAAAGGGTTTGCAAAGCTGAACAAAGGCTACCTCATAGTGTGTGTCCAGTGGTGCAGGGAAGCAGCAGGGAAGAACGCTGGACGGCAGTTGTTATTTCTTGCTTACTGGTAAAAAATGTAGCAGACAATATTTTGTGTGTGTTTTTTTTGTTTTTTTTTTAAATGAAAGAATAGTTTTAAAAAAAATCCTCTTTTAAGTTATGAACCGTGAGTGAGAATCAAGAGAGCCCGTTGCAGAACGGGAGCTTTGGACCAGAGAGAGAAAGACCCAGTACCATTCTGGGTGCCGTTTAAAGAAACTGGACCTTTAACTGTTTAAGAAGGAACTGCGGATGCTGGAAAAATCGAAGGTAGACAAAAAGTGCTGGAGTAACTCAGCGGGTGAGGCAGCATCTATGGAGCGAAGGAAATAGGTGACGTTTCGGGTCGTTTCGGGTCGAGACCCTTCTTCAGATTCAAAGAAGTCCCCTATTCCTTCGCTCCATAGATGCTGCCTCACCCGCTGAGTTTCTCCAGCATTTTTATCTACCTTGGACTTTTAACTGAGTTATTTTTGTCGACTGGTTTGTGTCATCACTACTACTCTTATCACTGGATACACTTTATTCCTGTTTAACTGTAATGCTTCTGTGTTTGGATTTGTTTAATTTTAACCTGAAGGACCGTATGAACCAACTGCATAGACCCTCGGGGGGTCAACTAGGGACAAGACTATGAACTCCATTCCAGTGAATGTATTCATAAGCCTGTCTGGAAAGAATTGCTGACTGTCCGAGTTATTTTGGTTTGTTTTTTAAAAAAAAATATTAATTTAAATTTCCTCCTTGACCAAAGTGACCAGGTATTCTGGGGCCCTTTGGGCTGATTCTTATTTCTAGTTTACATTCAGGTTTACAATGTTATTTATGTGAGATATGTCAAAAGTGTAAATTAAAGTATAAAATGCCCACTTTAACTCGTGCCAAACTCGTGACTTTGCTTTCGGAAAAGAAGATTCGACTGGGGGGGAGGGGAGGGGCAAAGGTTTCGGTTTTCTTTTGGTTATAGTTTTAGACATGGAAGCAGACCTGAAGAGGGGCATGTGCAGTTAGGAACTGCAGGCGCGGGTTTATATCGAAGGAAGACAAAAAAGTGCTGGAGTAACTCGACGAGTCAGGAAGCATCTCTGGAAAAAAAGGATGACCTTTGGACCAGCTAGAGGCAGGAAACATGTTCCCGATGTTGGGGGAATCCAGAACCAGGGGCCACACAGTTTAAGAAGAAGGAGTAAGCCATTTAGAACGGAGACGAGGGAACACTTATTCACACAGAGAGTTGTGAGTCTGTGGAATTCTCTGCCTCAGAGGGCGGTGGAGGCAGGTTTTCTGGATACTTTCAAGAGAGAGCTAGACAGGGCTCTTGAAGATAGCGGAGTCAGGGGGATATGGGGAGAAGGCAGGAACGGGGTACTGATTGTGGATGATCAGCCATGATCATATTGAATGGCGGTGCTGGCTCGAAGGGCCGAATGGCCTACTCCTGCACCTATTGTCTATTGTCTATCGTGACGTTTCAGGTCAAACCCTCCTCCATCGAAAAATATGGGTAACATTTTGGGTTGGGACTGTTCTTCAGACCAGTCCAAAGAAGGGTCCCGACCCAAAACATCACTCATCCATGACCTCCAGAGATGCTGCCTGAACCTCTGAGTTACTCCAGAGCTTTGTGTCCATTTTTGGTGTAAGCCAGCACCTGCAGTTCCTTTCTACACAATGGTAACGGACCCTTGGGCCAACTGAGTCCACACAGGCCATCGATCACCCGTCCACACTAGGTCAGCATTGGAAACGAACTGCAGATGCTGGCTTACACAAAAGGACACAAAGTGCTGGAGTAACTCGACAGGTCAGGCAGCATCTCTGGAGAACATGGATAGGTAATTTTTCAGGATGGGACTGAAGATGTTGCTGACCCGAAACGTCACCTGTCCATGTTCTCCAGAGATGCTGCCATGTTCTCCAGAGGTGCTGCCTGACCCGCTGAGTTACTCCAGCACTCTGTGAAACGTCACCTATCCATGTTCTCCACAGATGCTGCCTGACCTGTCGACTTACTCCAGCACTCTGTGTCCCTTCCAGTTCTATGTTTTCCTCACATGCCCGGGGCAATTTACAAAAGCCTAGAAATCGCTCACGTCTTTGGAACGTGGGGGGAGACCAGAGCACCCGGAGGAAGCCCACACAGTCGCAGGGAAACCATGCAAACCCCACACAAACAGCACCCGAGTTCAGGATCGAACCCGGGTCTCTGGCACTGTGAGGCAGCAGCTCTACCCACTGCACCACTGCGCCACCCTAGATCCTAAAGTTTGCCCCTTGTATTTGTTATGGCTTTTGCCACCTACCCCCCGGCCAACCCCAAGTGCAGTTACCAAGGCATTGAGTTCGACCCGAAGATAGGCCTTGCTGGAGTAGCTCGTCGGGTCAGATTAGCATCTCTGGAGACAAGGAATGGGTGACGTTTCGGGTCGAGGACCCTTGAATTCGACCCACTTGGTCGTGTGTTGAAAGATCACTGAAAGCGAGAAGGAAGTCACTGCACAGCCACCTCCCCACTGTATTCATGGAATTACCTATGCCAGCCATTGAAATGGCGCGTTCCTTGTTCCTAACTCTAATGAAGTGGACTGGCATTACTGACTGGTGCAAGAGAATGGGGTTCAGAGGGGAAAATAGATCAGCCGTGATTGAATGGTGGAGTGGACTCCTGTGTCTTGTGGTCTTATGCTGCTAATGACAAGTCCCTTAATAGCACTAGGGTACACAAAAATGCTGGAGAAACTCAGCGGGTGCAGTAGCATCTATGGAGCGAAGGCAACGTTTCGGGCCAAAACCCTTCTTCAGACTGATGGGGGGTGGGAGGAGGCGGGGAGAAGAAAGGAAAAAGGAGGAGGAGGAGCCCGAGGGCGGGGGGATGGGAGGAGACAGCCCGAGGGCTGAGGAAGGGGCGGAGACAGCAAGGGCTAACAAAATTGGTGGAATTCAATGTTCATGCCCGCAGGATGCAGTCTCCCCAAGCGGATAATGAGGTACTGTTCCTCCAATATTCAGTGTTGCTCGCTCTGGCCCTGGAGGAGGCCCAGGACAGAGAGGTCGGATGCGGAATGGGAGGGGGAGTTGAAGAGCTGAGCCACCGGGAGGTCCGGTTGATTATTGCGGACCGAGCGGAGGTGTTCGGCGAAACGATCGCCAAGCCTCCACTTGGTCTCACCGATGTAGATCACCTGACATCTAGAGCAGCGGATGCAATAGATGAGGTTGGAGGAGATGCAGGTGAACCTCTGTCGCACCTGGAACCACTGCTTGGGTCCTTGAATGGAGTCACAGTCACCCTGATGTGCAGAGGGATTCTGGGGTCCAAGTCCCATATCTCCGTTAAAGTGGCAACACAAGTAGAACGAGTAGTAATGAAGGCAAATGGTAGTTTTGGGATGCAGTGCAGAAGCTGGCCCTTCGGCCCTTCAGCCCACGAGCTCGCTCCTCAGCCCACCAGTGATCCCCTAGCCATGTTTCTATAAGGTCACCTCTCATCCTTCTAAATTCCAGTGAACATACTGTAAGCCCAGTCGACCCGTTCCTGAGGAGACTGAAGAAGGTCCATCTGTCTCCTCAGATCCTGGTGAACTTCTACCGCTGCACCATCGAGAGCATCCTTACCAACTGCATCACAGTATGGTATGGCAACTGCTCTGTCTCCGACCGGAAGGCACTGCAGAGGGTGGTGAAAATTGCCCAACGCATCACCGGTTCCACGCTCCCCTCCATTGAGTCTGTCCAAAGCAAGCGCTGTCTGCGGAGGGCGCTCAGCATCGCCAAGGACTGCTCTCACCCCAACCATGGACTGTTTACCCTCCTACCATCCGGGAGGCGCTACAGGTCTCTCCGTTGCCGAACCAGCAGGTCGAGGAACAGCTTCTTTCCGGCGGCTGTCACTCTACTCAACAACGTACCTTGGTGACTGCCAATCACCACCGCCCCCCCGGACACTTATTATTTATTTTTTATTCAAATCGTTTGCTATGTCGCTCTTCAGGGAGATGCTAAATGCATTTCGTTGTCTCTGTACTGTACACTGACAATGACAATTAAAATTGAATCTGAAAAAAAGAATTCATCATATGTCGGTCCCGCCCCGAGCACTAGCACTATCCTACACTCACTAGGGACAGCGTTAAACTGGTGCCAAGCCAATTCATCTTTGGAGTGTGGGAGGAAACCGAAGAGCTTGGAGAAAACCCACGCGGTTCACAGGGAGAACGTACAAACTCCGTAGAGACAGGGCCCGTAGGCAGGGTCGAACCCGGGTCTCTGCCGCTGCAAGTGGGGCAAGAGAGCAACTCTACCGTTGCGCCACCGAGCCGCCTTCATTGGTCAGGGCATTGAGTATAAGAGTCAGGAAGTGATGATGCAGCATTATAGGGGCTTTTGGTTAGGCCACATTTGGAATATTGCACGCAGCTCATGTTCAAAAGTTATAGGAGCAGAATTAGGCCATTCAGCCCATCGAGTCTACTCTGCCATTCAATCATGGCTGATCTATCCCTCCCTCTCAACCCCATTGTCCTGCCCTCTCCCCATAAACCCCGTACTAATCAAGAATCTGTCACTATCCCCCTTAAAAATGTTCCCAATGTTGGGCGAGTCCAGAACCAGGGGCCACACAGTCTTAGAATAAAGGGGGGGCCATTTAAGGCTGAGGTGAGAAAAAAAACGTTTTCACCCAGAGAGTGGTGAATTTGTGGAATTCCCTGCCACAGAGGGCAGTGGAGGCCAAGTCACTGGATGGATTTAAGAGAGAGTTAGATAGAGCTCTAGGGGCTGGTGGAATCAAGGGATATGGGGAGAAGGCAGGCACGGGTTATTAATTGGGGACAATCAGCCATGATCACAATGAATGGCGGTGCTGGCTCGAAGGGCTGAATGGCCTCCTCCTGCACCTATTTCCTATGTTTTTAAAATATCCATTGACTTGGCCTCCACAGCCGCCTGTGGCAATGAATTCCACAGGTTCAAGGTTTCAAGGTCTGTTTATTGGCACATGTACCAGTTAAATTTGAGTTACCATACAGTCATACTAAGCGCAAAGCAACAAGACACACAACAACATAAAAGTTAACATAAACATCCACCACAGTCGATTCCCCACGTTCCTCACTGTGATGGAAGGCAATAAAGTTCAATCTTCTTCCTCTTGTTCCCCCACGGTCGGGGCAGTCCAACCATCCTCAGTCGGGGCGATCAAAGCCCCGGCAGCCGATGATCTAAGCCCCCGTCGGGGCGATCGAAACCCTCGCGTCGGGGCAGTTGAAACTCCCTCCACGGCATGGAGCTCCCGAGTCGGTCCCGTCTAACCGGAGACCGCGGGCTTCACGATGTTAAAGCCCACAGGCCCCCCCCCCCGTGGTTGGAGCTTCGGCAAAGAGATCGCAAGCTCAGCGATGTTCTTCTTGTCGCGTCCACCACACGAGATTAGAAGTTGTTCAGGCCAGAGCTGAACAAACTTCTCGGCGACTGCACGCAACGGTGTCCGTCTTGTCGCTTCTTGTGCGCGGCGGGGGAAAAGACCGGTGGAATCAGGGCCGCGACGTGAACGCTCTTTCCTTGACCCTATCCGCGATGTTGAAGTACCGCAGACTCACGCGGCTTGGCGCTCCAGGAAAGGCCGGCGGCCAGGACTACGGGAAAGGCCGCCAACTCCACGATGTTCGGCCACAGCGCGGGACGGAGATGCGATCCGGAAACAAATCTCATCTCCGTCGAGGTAAGAGATTGAAAAAAAGTTTCACCCAACGCCCCCCCTCCCCCCCCGACACACACACATAAAACAAGCTAAAGAACACTTGGGGTGCATGTAGCAACATCTGTTAACATGGGTGACTTTAATCTACATATAGATTGGGCCAACCAAATTGGTAACAATTGGGATGGTTTTCTAAGCCAAAATGTAGAGGAACCAACTAGAGAGACAAGCCTAGACAGGTCATCCTAGACTGGGTATTGTGGAATGAAGAAGGATCAGTTAGTGATCTTGTTGTGCAAGGCCCCTTGAACAACTGTAACCATAATATGGTGGACAAAAATGCTGGAGAAACTCAGCGGGTGAGGCAGCATCTATGGAGCAAAGGAATTGGTGACGTTTCGGGTCGAGACCCTTCTTCAGACTGATGTAGGGGTGAGGGGGGGGTGGGGGGACGAAGAAAGGAAGAGGTGGAGACAGTGGGCTGTGGGAGAGCTGGGAAGGGGGAGGGGAAGGAGGGGGAAAGCAAGGACTACCTGAAATTAGAGAAGTCAATGTTCATACCGCTGGGGTGTAAACTACCCAAGCAAAATATGAGGTGCTGCTCCTCCAATTTGCGGTGGGACTCACTCTGGCCATAGAGGAGGCCCAGGACAGAAAGGTCAGATTCGGAACGGGAGGGGGAGTTGAAGTGCTGAGCCACCGGGAGATCAGGTTGGTTATTGCGAACTGAGCGGAGGTGTTGTGCGAAGCGATCGCCAAGCCAACGCTTGGTCTCACCGATGTAGAGCAGCTGACATCTAGAGCAGTGGATTCTCTATGGCCTCGAATATGGTGGAATTCTGCATCAAAATGGAGAGTGACACAGTTAATTCAGAGACAAGGGTCCCAAACTTAAAGAAAGGTCTTAGATGTTATGAGACGAGAATTGGCTAGGATAGACTGGCAAATGATCCTTACAAGGTTATATAACCATATAACCATATAACAATTACAGCATGGAAACAGGCGATCTCGGCCCTTCTAGTCCGTGCCGAACACTTATTTTCCCCTAGTCCCATCTACCTGCACTCAGACCATAACCCTCCATTCCTTTCCCATCCATATACCAATCCAATTTATTTTTAAATGATGCCAACGAACCTGCCTCCACCACCTTCACTGGAAGCTCATTCCACACAGCCACCACTCTCTGAGTAAAGAAGTTCCCCCTCACGTTACCCCTAAACTGTTCCTTAATTCTCAAGTCATGTCCCCTTGTTTGAATCTTCCCTACTCTCAATGGGAAAAGCTTATCCACGTCAACTCTGCCTATCCCTCTCATCATTTTAAAGACCTCTATCAAGGCCCCCCTTAACCTTCTGCGCTCCAAAGAATAAAGCCCTAACTTGTTCAACCTTTCTCTGTAACTGAGTTGCTGAAACCCAGGCAACATTCTAGTAAATCTCCTCTGTACTATCTCTATTTTGTTGACATCATTCCTATAATTAGGCGACCAAAATTGTACACCATACTCCAGAATTGGCCTCACCAATGCCTTGTACAGTTTTAACATTACATCCCAACTTCTATACTCCTAACTTCTATGCCATTGACGGTGGAGATGCAATGGCAAAGATTTAAAGAGCGCATGGATGAATTACAACAATTGTTCATCCCTGTCTGGCGTAAAAATGGGGAAGGCGGCTCAGCCTTGGAGGGAAATTAGGGATAGGGTTAAATCCAAGGAAGAGGCTTATACATTGGCCAGAGGAAGCAGCAAAACCGGAGGACTGGGAGAAATTCACAATTCAACAGAGGAGGACAAAGGGGGTGGGTGATTAAGAGGGGGGAAAATAGAGCATGAAAGAAAACCTGCAGCGAATATAAAAACTGACTTCAAAAGCTTCTATATATATGTGAAGAGGAAAGGATTAATGAAAACAAATGTAGGTCCCTTACAGTCAGAGACAGGTGAATTTATAATGGGGAAACAAGGAAATGGCAGACCAGTTAAACGAGTACTTTGGTTCTGTCTTCACTAAGGAAGACACAAACAATCCCCCAGAAATACTAGGGGACCGAGGATCTAGTGGGAGGGAGGAACTGAAGCAAATCCACATTAGTCAGTAAATGGTGTTAGGTAAACTGTTGGGACTGAAGGCAGATAAATCCCCAGGGCCTGATGGTCTGCATCCCAGAGTACTCAAGGAGGTGGCCCTAGAAATTGTGGATGCATTGGTGATCATTTTCCAATGTTCTCTCGACTCTGGATCAGTTCCTGTGGACTGGAGGGTTGCCAATGTAATCCCACTTTTTAAGAAAGGAGAGAGAGAGAGAAAACGGGGCATGATAGACCAGTTAGCCTGACATCGGTAGTGGGGAAGATGCTTGAGTCAATTATTAAAGAAGTTATAGCAGCGCATTTGGAAAGCAATGACAGGATTGGTCAAAGTCATCACAGATGTATAAGATGCTTGACTAATCTTCTGGAATTTTTTGAGGATGTTACAGATAGAATAGATAAGGGAGAGCCAGTGGATATGGTGTATCTGGACTTTCAAAAGGCCTTTGATAGGATCCCATGGGAGGTGCAAATAGACTTGGATGTGCTTGTACATCAGTCATTGAAAGTAAGCATGCAGGTACAGCAGGCAGTGAAGAAAGTGAATGGCATGTTGGCCTTTATAACAAGAGGAATCGAGTATAGGAGCAAAGAGGTCCTTCTGCAATTGTACGGGACCCCCCTTGTGAGACCACACCTGGAGTATTGTGTGCAGTTTTGGTCTTCTAATTTGAGGAAGGACATTCTTGCTATTGAGGGAGTGCAGCTTAGGTTAATTCCCGGGATGGCGGGACCGACAAATGATGAAAGAATGCGTAGACTGGGCTTACAGTATGTTCACTGGAATTTTGAAGGATGAGAGGTGATCTTATAGGAACCTTCAGATTCAGATTCAGATTCAGATTCAACTTTAATTGTCATTGTCAGTGTATAGTATAGAGACAACGAAATGCAGTTAGCATCTCCCTTGAAGAGCGATGATTTCAATAAATAAATCTATTTACCTGCATACAGTCATAGTGTTTTTCCTGTGGGAGGAGTGTCCGGGGGGGGGGTGATTGGCAGTCACCGAGGTACGTTGTTGAGTAGAGTGACAGCCACCGGGAAGAAGCTGTTCCTGGACCTGCTGCTCCGGCAATGGAGAGACCTGTAGCGCCTCCCGGATGGTAGGAGTGTAAACAGTCCATGGTTGGGGTGAGAGCAGTCCTTGGCGATGCTGAGCTCCCTCCGCAGACAACGCTTACTTTGGACAGACTCAATGGAGGGGAGTGAGGAACCGGTGATGCGTTGGGCAATTTTCACCACCCTCTGCAATGCCTTCCGGTCGGAGACAGAGCAGTTGCCATACCATACTGTGATACAGTTGGTAAGGATGCTCTCGATGGTGCAGCGGTAGAAGTTCACCAGGATCTGAGGAGACAGATGGACCTTCTTCAGTCTCCTCAGGAAGAAGAGACGCTGGTGAGCCTTCTTGATCAGAGTAGAGGTATTGTGGGTCCAAGAGAGGTAATCGGAGATGTTGACTCCCAGGAACCTGAAGCTAGAAACACGTTCCACCTCCGTCCCGTTGATGTGGATGGGGGTATGTGTGCCGCCCCTAGACTTCCTGAAGTCTACAATGAGCTCCTTGGTCTTCTTGGAGTTAAGGGCCAGGTTGTTGTCAGCGCACCATGCTGCTAGGAGCTAGACCTCCTCCCTATAGGAGGTCCTGCTAAAATAACATAAAATTCTTAAGGGATTGGACAGGTTAGATGCAGGAAACATGTTCCCGATGTTGTGGGAGTCCAGAACCAGGGGGTCACAGTTTAAGAATAAAGGGTAGGCCATTTCAGACTTTTTAACCCAGAGAGTTGTAAATCTGTGGAATTCACTGCCGCAGAAGGCAGTGGAGGCCAAATCACTGGATTTTCTTCTTTTTGTATCCATCCTGTTACAAATGTTGACCTCGCTGTCATCGTCCGTCCTGAAAAGGGCGCAAGCTTCCGGCGACAATCTGTGGGAGCCATCAGTTGTCACAATAGACGATGGTGGTAGCAGAATTAGCTCGGGATACTTCCAGTTTCCAAGCCCCGCGATGTGGACACTTCTGCTATGGGGCCAATTCACTGGATGTTTTCAAGAGAGACACATAGACAATAGACAATAGGTGCAGGAGTAGGCCATTCGGTCCTTCGAGCCATCACCACCACTCAATGTGATCATGGCTGATCATCCCCAATTAGTAGCCCGTTCCTGCCTTCTCACCATATCCCCTGACTCCGCTATCTTTAAGAGCCCTATCTAGCTCTCTCTTGAAAGTATCCAGAGACCCGGCCTCCACTGCCCTCTGAGGCAGAGAATTCCACACTCACAACTCTCTGTGAGAAAAAGTGTTTCCTCGCCTCCGTTCTAAATGGCTCTCCCCTTATTCTTAAACTGTGTGGCCCCTGGTTCTGGACTTCCCCCAACATCGGAAACATGTTTCCTGCCTCTAACCTATCCAAGCCCTTAACAATCTTATATGTTTCAATAAGATGCCCTCTCATCCTTCTAAACTCCAGATTATACAAACCCAGCCGCTCCATTCTCTCAGCATATGACAGTCCTGCCATCCCGGGAATTAACCTTGTAAACCTACGCTGCACTCCCTCAGATATAGCTCTTAGTGCTAATGGAATCAAGGGATATGGGGAGAAGGCAGGAACGGGGTACTGATTGGGGATGATCAGCCACGATCATATTGAATGGCGGTGCTGGCTCGAAGGACCTACTGGCCTACTCCTGCACCTATTGTCTATGTTTCTATAATAATGAGGTAAGAGGGGGATGTGCTTTAATGGGGATGTGCAGGTCAAGTTTTCCACACAGGGAGTGGTGGGGCCTGGGATATGGAATAGTGAAAGGCCTGGATAGAGTGGATGTGGAGAGGATATTTCCACTCACGGGAGAGTCCAGGACTACAGCCTCAGAATTAAGGACGTTCTTTTAGGAAGGAGCTAAGGAGGTATTTATTTCGTCAGAGGGTGGTGAATCTGTGGAATTCATTGCCACCTACGGCTGCGGAGGCCAAGTCAATGGATATCTTTAAGGCAGAAAGGTAGACTCTTGATTAGGTTGAGAGGGAGAGGGAGATCAGGCGTGATTGATCGGCAGAGTAGAGTCAATTGCCCGAATAACCTAATTCTGCTCCAATGCCTGATAGTCTTCTGATCTCAGGGAGAGAAAATAAAACATAAGAAATGGTCAGGCATGGAACTCCCACACACAATGCTTTACATTCATTAGACACTAATCTTGATTAGTAAGTATGTCATAGAGTGATTCAGAGTGGAAACAGGCCCTTCGGCCCAACTTGCCCACGCCGACCAACAAAGTCCCACCTACACTAGTTCCACCTGCCCGCGTTAGGCCCATATTCT